>NC_051186.1:85823958-86006458 GCF_013339695.2 Rhipicephalus sanguineus
CGAAGAATGGTTAAACGGTGCATATGGTGTCAAACTTATACTGCAGAGCAAGATCAAGCAATGAAATAACTATGTGATGCCACCAGCTCCGCTCTTTAACCAGTCTTCGCGACGTTAAGTCAGTGAAGCTGCTTCAAATATTTCAAGGGCGGAACACTTTAGGGGCCCGGGCTGTCGCATGTGGTCTTCTCACGTATATAGCTTGGCGTAACGCTGGCAAAACCACGTCTAGCATAGCCAGCTGTAGCATATTGAGCGCTCGCTCGCGCCAAGGAGAAGCCTTCTTCCTCTTGTTTTTCGAGCGCCTCGATGATGATATCAACCACAGCCACGGCCGATGGATGAAAAAAATTGGCCGCGTATCTGCCTGCTTCGCTCCAAATGTCATCTAAAGACGATAGAAGAGGAGTTGCGTGAGATATGGAGGCCATCTGGCAATACGTCGGGAAACATGACTGTTGTGTTGCGGGCTGGTAGTCCCGGCGCAGTAGCAGGCGAAGACCGGCGGTGACCAACGCGACCGGTGGGGATGCCAGCCAGCCCGAACACGCGGTTTGGCGCGAAGCGCCGAAGCAGAAGAAACGTCCGCACTCAACGAGTACTCTCCACACACTCTTTTATTTACACGTCGCCTGGATAAAGCAGGAATGCCAGAGCGGCGCCCTATGGCATTCGTACAGTGCAATACTGAAACGAAACCAAAACACAACAAGCTCGTGCAGAGGGCACGGAGGAAGTAAAGTTTCAGCGCAGTCGCATTTTCAGCGCAGCTTAAGAAACTAGGGTCTCTAGAATTACGTATCTATGTATTTTCTATTAAAGGAACACACCACCTAATACTTACCTAGCGATGTTGCGCCTCAGAAATGCGTAATGTTTGCTTTTTGATCAACAATGCACACAAGTATGAACCTAGTCAGCCGTTCAAAATGGCTGGCCCTTGGGCAAGTGGTTCAACTTTGGCCGGGTGGCTGAATCGAGTGACGTGCCGACAAACAGAAAGACAGACCAAAATTTCTGCGTTTAAGTTCCCCAAGAAAGACTATCGTCTTTAAAAGCGCACGGTACGGCCTGCCGCGTCGGGAGGCTTTCTATTCGCCGCGAGATCGACCTATAGGAGGCAGCACCGTCGCCACGTTAGTGTGGAGAGGCGGTCGGCGGCGCGTATACAAATGCACACAGCGGCGCTTTGTTGTGAGCTGTTTGAGCCGATTGTCGGCGAATGAAATGCGTTGATTGCAGCTTACTGGTAATATATACGCTCTTCATTGTTGAATTGATGCACGAAGATCATCCAACGTTACTATTACTAGTAAGAGAAGCGCAATCTGCCGATGAAAGGTATGCTCGCCCTGGGCGACAATCAGCGCTTACGCACTGTACGACGTTTTTTGTTGTTTTCTCTGTACGTGTTTACCTTGTGTTCTGTGTACTACGCACTGCTGTAGCACGCCTGAACTACTTAAATGTTTACTTCTTCTTCATTTGTATACCGGCCCATATTCCTGTGCAATGAGTTCAATAGCACTGTTCGCGCGAATACGCATGCGCATGTAAGAGTGTTTAGCACATAGTTTTTATCGATTGATTACGTGCACGACAGTGATGCAACAAAGGTCCGGTTATTTTATGGAATAAGGGTCTTTTTTCTCGAACTAATCATGTCCGCTGCCTTCCATCAATTTATAACAACTCCACACAAACGCTAAAGATAATGTAAAAAAAGGATGAGGTTTTGCGTGACATTATACGACAAAAATGTAAGGCACGCCGTCGGGATTAATTTTAAACATCTGGGTTCTTCAAAGCGTACCTAAATCTAAGCACACGGGTGTTTCTGCATAAATTTCGCCCAAAGTTAAAATTGCGCGCGGGAACTCCGTTTTATCACTGCCGTGTCATTCCATTGTCTTTTTTTTTTTTTAGGGGACAGTTTGAGTACCGAAGTGTCAGACTTCACTTGATATAAATATTTCGCTGTAGTGGAACCACGACTGTACAATAAAAGGACATCTTAAGCACAACTAAAGCCGTTATACGCCTAACAACAACAACAACAACGCGAAAGTGCATGAGCCTCGCTTTTGCTTACCACCGAGTCGCTAAAACGCGGCATTCACACACTATTTAATGCTCCTTATGCTTGGGACTATGCCAAGCGCACTTTACGACGTGCTTGAACCAGAAAGCGGCACCAACACTGAAATGATTCTGGCGAACGAAGGGTACGACACCAATACACAGCCCTCTCGGAAGTCGCACTCACTGATCTTATTACAATGCGCATGCAGCTGAGCAAGCCCATTTGCTTCTGTACATCATGTTAGGTATACGTATGAGCAGTTAAACCCGCGCTAACATAACATAACAAACCGCCCTTTGAGAACGTGCAGGACGTACGCGCACATGCAAACACGACGTGGCTAGCAGACGACGCAGGGAGCAATCCACACTAAGCGCGCTTCAGCCAGTAGCCGCCAGGCGGCGACTGTGCTCGATATCGCGGCCAATATGGGAGAACGCATGTTGGCCGTAGTGGCCGTTGCGGCAGCTGTGGCGCGACGGAGCGGAAACGGGGAGGCAGGTGCCGGCGGTAAAGTGAGCTAGAAGAGGGTAGTGGGCTTGCTGGGGTCCCCTGCTTGACGCCGGGTATGTCACATGTGTGGTGGCGCCACCAGCGACTTAAATGTAGGGCACTGCCTGACGGAGGTGTTTGTGCGCAACTGATGTCATGCTTTTTTGTGCGCTGTTATCATATGCACTGGACGGAAATGCACGCGAATTTCGGAAGTGTAAAGGGTGATGCTGATGTCGCTGAGACAATAAAAAATAAAGAATACTAGCGCGCTAGGTGCGTTGGCCTACATGCGCGCGTAAGGCATGGTAACCATCTAGAACACTGTAGCATGGTGTATGCACCTCTGCTGTTAGCAATTTATCTGATGTTAAATGAAACACACCGAAGACCGTCAGTACTCGTGTGAGTAAAGCTGCAGAAAACATTCTTTTCTGAAACTCTGTCGCCGTAACTCGCGCGAACGCGCATGCAGAACTCGATGCATGCAAGGGATGCTGCGCAAATTTGAGATGCATATAAATCGTTCTTACGAGTGATAAGCAGCGATGGCGAACTTTTCAAAGCCTACGCGTTTTGCGGCTATCAATTGTAAACTGGATTCTTTGCATTTCTCGGGCACTATTTTCGTCAAGCACGCCTTTTACGAGCGTGTGAAAATTACTGTCGATGACGCACACTCGGGAGTTTACCACGAGCTCTTAATGTTATACATTTCACAGCATTTAAATACTTGGAGCTGCTCATTCTTTCTGCAGAAATCCAGTATCTTGGCTCTGTAATTTGGCTATTTCTGCACTGAATATTCCTATGCAAAGATTGTAAAAATCCACAGATAAGAAAAACAGGAAGCCACTCTCCTCAAGTACTGGGCACAAGTACATGAACATTATTCATCATATATTGGGCACAGTTGCTTGAACAGTATCACCAATGGTACGAGAACGTACCTTCTTCTCACCTTGAACGCTTCCCGATCGCTTTCTCTTTCGGGTCGGTCTTTCTCGTGGTGTCTTCTTTGTCAAATACGACGCCAAGTTAAGCAGGATTGTACGCACAGCGTCCTCTCGTAGGCAAGGTTTCCCACGCGGTGTGCGTACTTCGTTCCCTTCGATTATATATGTACGTAGTACCAGCACATACTTCGGCTCAAAATGAAGTTGACACACGGCAGATGTGTCGTCCAGTGCTTTGTCCGCTCGATGCAAATTCCTTCCCAGGGATTCCTCAGGGCTGTATCCTTCGGAACGCCTAACAAAGACGACTTCGTGCTTGCCCTTCACGTGGACGTAACCTGTCCGACAGCCTGCCGCAAACAGTGGTTTTGCCGCCGCGGAAGCATTTTAACCTCGTGAGACAGTCACTGCTTGTCAGGCCACATCGCTGTTTGCAGAAGAACCTAGCAGATTGAGGATGCAAAGCGCGAAGAGTTCTTAAAAAAACAAAACTCGCGCACACCGACCGCCACTCCAAACAGCCAGCAACTGCCCCAGCGCCAACGCTCACTACATTTGATGCGACGGTGGCGTCGCGCCGCGGAGACGCGCCGAAGCACGTTTTTGTGACATTGGTGGCGTCACCGCAATGCATAGCGCCGGCCGGCGAGTGAGCCCACTACCCCATTCTAGCTCACTTTACCGGCGGCTCCGTCGGAGCAGCTGCCGCAGCAAATTAGTTGGTGGTTGTTACAACAGTGATCCCACTCAGCTGTTCTAACCATTTTCTTTTTTTCAGTTTGATCTATCGCAGTCATCACTAGAGGCCGGATTTTCAGGCACTAAAAAGCTCGTTTTAGGCGCCAAAAATAGGCAGGCAAAACAATGTTTTAGGCTTCCAATATCGTAAATATAGGCGCAATAAATTTTCACATAAATGCAAATAATTTCAAACGAAGACGCGCACGACCTCTATCTACGACAGAAAAACAAAAATGTTATTGCTTAAGATTGCACAAAGGCGCCAACATTTGAACATAGCGTATTTTGTCCCGCACGGTTCGCACTCCCGTGTTCTGCGGAGTGAGTCAAGTGTCCACTGTCGAATCAACACACTCCTGAGTGTCTTTCCGGCATGACTGAGAAGCGCAGAGCAGGAGCAGACAGCCAGATTGTTAAAACGCCAGAAGGGAGGGATTCCTCCTATTGGCCGGGTCGAATTGCGTAGAGCCAATTTCTCCACTAGCAGTGAGCCACTGGCATAGCAAGGCGGGGGGGGGGGGGGGGGGGGGGGAGGGGGGGTTGCAACCCCTCCTCCCCCGAAAATTTTCTGTTTTGCGTCCCCCCCCCCCCTCCGAAAAAGATTTCTGCCTGCGCTACTGCACTGAACACCTTAACAAATAAATTACAAACAAAACAAAGGCTGCGTGCACATCACATTTTTCTTTCTTTTTCTGCTGTTCACTCTCCTTTGCGCTGACGGCTCTTCGCGGTTTCGCATTCGCCAACCGCCCGGGCCATGTCAGCGCGGCGGCGAATGCTCGCGGCGTGTACCGCTTCGCTGCTGCTAGCGGTTGTTGGTTGGTTGAACTAGGCTCGGTTGAAACCCATTGTTCCCAACAGTCAATCTTACGCGGTCACATGAATAACGGTCTCAAACAGCACCCGGGAGCGAAACTTGAGGCTAAATAGCGTTCATATAAGCACTACTTTTGAAAATAGGCATTTATAGGCATTTGTACGCATTTAGGCACGAACGCCAAAAATAGGCATTTATAGGCACTATAAAAACACCATAATAGCCCTTCTTAACCTCTAAATCATGCTCATATATCAAAATGGCGCGATCGGAGCACAAGGAAGAAAATAGGCATTTGCCTAAAATCCGGTCTCTAGTCATGACACATCATGCGTTCAGTTGAGTCGGTTTGCGTAATCTGGTTAAATTGCCACATTTACGTATACGTGTCCACGAGTTCCTGACATCTGTTATTTTTTTTTCAGGACTAACTTTTTGCTTTGTGGCTGAAAGAGTATTCCACAATGCAAGTAGCCACAATATATGGCGCTGAAAGTATGAAAAAGTGGTTATGTTTATGAGCGCATATAATAATAATAATAATAATAATAATAATAATAATAATAGCTGTTGGGGTTTAAAGTCCCAAAACCACGGTTTGATTATGAGAGATGCCGTTGTGGAGGGCTCCGAAAATTTTGACCATATGGTGTTCTTTACGTTGCACCTAAATCTAAGTACATGGGCCTCAAGAATTTTCGCCTCCATCATAATATGAGCCTGTAATGAATCATTTGCTATTTTGACGTATTTCGATTTCTCTAACATTTATTCGGCACCATTGAGTGTTCTCAGCTGGAAATGCTTAACAATTATATATTTTAAACATCTGACAATACTCGTTCATATTCCTTATACACACAAAATGTATGGAAGAACATAATTTGAAACTTTTTCATGATATGTGATAGAGAATACTGTTCCGAAGAGTAATTCAGCTTCGGATGCTTGATATTAGCGGATTCTACAAATATCGTGACGAAATCCTCGTAACCTTGTTGAAAACGCTGCAGAAGTGTATACTCATTAGAAATGGCCTGCAAATTGCTTGACAGTTCTTAGCAGGCCAATGTCAACAAATTGCTATATATATATATACATATATATATATATATATAATATATATATATATTATATATATATATATATATATATATATATATATATATATAATAAGGCCCACTACTGCAGTGACTAATATGTCGAAGAAGGAAGCTCACAATAACAGGCCACTACTCAAATGTTCTTTCACTCAAAAAAAAATAAAACCACTAAATGACGGGGATCAACGCAAGCTACGTATATTCATGCGTGAAATTCGCTTACCCAGTTTTTTTCGGAGACGGACGGATCAAGGGACAAACGGGTTTTCATATACACACACGTAGCACGCAAACCGACGGCACTTGCAGCTGTAGTGCAGTTTGGCACACGTGCTTTCGTCTGGAGCGAACACAGGTGCCTTTGTCGACAATAGATAATAGAAAAAAGATACAGCGGTAGACGGCAGAATCACATGACGGAGGCTGCCAGAACACAAACACGTTGGTATCCGACGAAGATTAGCCAGTGCCTGTACAGCGGTTATCGAAAGACCAAAACGGATGGTCTTATGGTCTGCACAGACTGGAAGTAGACACTGAAGCCAAAGTTGGGCCTCACAAGCTGGAGGCATGTCATAACATCAATAAGAAATAACGTAAAAAAAGTAAGACAGACGAGTATAAGCGAAGCTATTGTGCCATTTCTGACTTGTGTACCATAGCTCTTTCAAAAGCGACCCGCCTCACTTTGTGCCTGTGAGTGGCTCTCAACGCACGTGTTGGCTGCCATGTATATTAGTTTAAAACTTCAAGTGAACCCTTGTCGTCGCCCACCAGCCGCTTTTCTGCACTTTTTTGTTTCCGCATGCTTTGCTGAGGTAAGTTTGAGGGGTTCCGGAAAAGACGTCCCCGGAAAAAATGTCCCTGGAAAAAATGTCCCCATTTGCGTTGTCGGAAAAAACGTCCCCAGACGGGACCATCGAACGTTGCGCCTTCCAGTCGCCAATTCTTCATTTCTCAACGCAAAAAAAAAAAAACAAGGGATATGCGCGAAGATTGCAGTTTACTGAAATAATACAGACGCATAATGACATATCAACTTCAGCCACCCGTCATTAAAGGGACACTAAAGGCAAATAATTTATGTCAGAGTGAAAGCTCAATGTATGACAACTTCTAAAACGGCAATATTATCGACAGCAGTGCCCTACTTGTCGAGAAATTAAGGTAAATGATGAGCGCCACGAGTGGGACATTTTCGAAGTGTTCCCGAAGACGTATGAGAGTCTGCCTACAATAAATCACTAGTAATCAAACTAGCAGCAATAAAAAAGGAACCTTCCGTGCATCAAAAGACGTAATAAAATGCTGTTTGTTCGTTTCCGTTTGATTCATGAAAAAAAGAAAGAACCTCTGTGGCGTTGCCATGGGGAACAATCATGCGGAGGCCTGGGAACAGAAGGCCTGGAACAGAGGCCCAGTCTCGAGTCGGTGCACCCCCAAAGAAGGGAGCAAGTCAGCGGTCATGGCCATGCAGCAGCGTGTTCATAACCTATGTGAGGACTATACTGCCGGGAAGACGAAAGTTGATTTCCTGACGGCTATCGGGCATACGATTTGGTTTTAATTTCACTTGTTTTCGAGCAAAATGTGGTCGAAAATTTGAGAAGTGTCGAATAAAGAATGCAGTGTTTTGTTAAGTGAGTTTGCACAAGATTGGTTTTTCGGTTAATTTTTCACTTGGGGACTTTTTTTCCTAGAGAGCAATGCCAGAGGGGACGTTTATTCCGGGGACGTTTATTCCGGGGACGTATCTTCCGGGGACGTATATTCCGGGGACGTATATTCCGGGGACGTTTTTTCCTACACCCAAGTTTGAGTCTGTGTGCCGTCCCGCAAACGACCACAGACAGCACAACTCCCTTAATGAAAGGGATGCACGTGCTTTTTACGGCAATCAACATCGGTGAACATGGCATTACGGGGCAACGCACGACACCGCAACGAGAGAGCGTCCGGAGGTGGTGGTTGGGGTGATTGTGATGTTGAAGCATGCGGGCTTAGCCTGGCCTACATGGCCGGCGAGTATTCCGCCTGAGCGTCTCCTGAATTATAATTGTTTGTCACCACGTGTTGAACAGCCCAGTGCCTCGCAGGAAGAGCATCAAAATTTGTTGCGCGCTCCCACTCGTTACCGCGGACCGTTCAGGAAAAATGACATCTGCAAGTGTTCAGTGCCTATGACAACCTTTTTGCGAGCAGCGGACCATGGTTGCTCTTTCCACATCAAACTGCGGGTAAATCCAAATGAAATGTTCAATGTCACCGATGTCGCCGCGCAAGGCTTAAAACGGGGAAGCGCATCGCCCACTCTTGAATGACCAAGCCGGTTCTTATGCGGTACGGCAGCATCGCTTGTTCTCGAGAAAGTCCGTCGATTACACACGCTTGTTGTGGAGACTTGTAGATTGCGCTGAAATGGTTGTGTATCACATCTTCGTTGATCTGGTAAGTCTTAGGAGCTCTTACTTTTGGAACAAATGTCCGCGCTTTGCGTGTAAGGGCATCAGCATTTTCATTGCCTTCAATGCCAACGTGGGATGGGATCCACTGAAACTTTACATTAAAGATCTTGCCAATAATGCGTTTAATGAGTGCCAGAGATTACCTTGTATACTTTTCTTGAGGTGGGAAACAACCGTAACCAATGGCAAAGGTGCCGTGGGCTGATAGATGGCAATTAGAAAAAAAAGAAAAAACGATAGAAAAGAGAAAATGGAAAGCGGCTTTTAAAGCTGGTCCAAAAGCCGCTGTTAAGAAAAGTTCTAAAACTGTGAGGCGAGTCAACGGGCTTTATTATATAAATGTGTAAAAAAGAAGAAAAAATGGCGGGGACGAGCCCTGAATTGATAATGAATAAAATACGTTCCCGCATTTTTTGTCCAGATTTTATGATCACTGTTGAATTCACGTTTGAATTCGTTACATTGTCATGAAAACGGCGCGACGGAAGGAGGCGAAAATACTGAAGAACGCAGGAACGCAAGCAGTTGTGTTCGTGTGTTCTTTAGCCTTTTCATCACTCGTTCGGTCTCACCGTTTTCATAATAATGAATCCATAACAGCTCACCAAATTGGCAGTATTGAAGTTAGTCAGTGAAATTTCAAAGTGGCTCGAATCCACTTCTCTGCGATGGTCGCACACATGCTAAGCATTATTTCGTGGCTGTTGCATGCGATACTGTATACAGTATGTGTACTATAAACATGTTTGGAGGAAAAGAAAGAGTTTATCTTAATTTTGTGTTAAATAAACAGTGGAAGCTGCAATTTTTGAGGTCGCTTTTTTCTAAATGAAATGATTAAATCTGAAGCGACTTACTCAGAGCCAAAATAAGAAATTTCGATGCATTAGGAAAGGTGTAGCGCCTCCAGATCGGTTAGTTGTGATTTTTCTCGGATACCAGCAAAATATGCTCACGAGAACTTCTTCTGCGAAAAGCGATAGGTGCGCGAAGTTGCGTCTCAGGCAAGGCAAGACCGAAAACTTCCCAGAGCTGCATGTATGTACAAGCAACATCGGTAAATAACTGATATGTACACGATATATCAATTTTAGGAGAAGATTTCGGGCGTCACACGAAGACGCGCGCGCTAAAGCATAACTGCTGCAAGCGCGCCTCGCATGTGATCCCGCGGGCGGTCGCGGGATCACAATCAGAACGTGCTGGAATGACAGCGCAGATAGTGGACACTTACAGAATACCACCCCTGGGTTCACCGCGCGTGCGCTGCAGTCAGACAGTGACAAGCGTGACGAACACGAAGTAGCCCAGTTGCACGAATCACACTGCACACAACTGCCACAAGTGCAAGCTGGAGACGACCAGCACGATTAGGCGCAGCTCAGTCACGCTGTCACGCTCGTCGGCTAATCGTACCAGCGTACATCAACCCGTTATGTAAAGCCAATTATAGAGGGACACTAAAGAGAAAAGAGGGTTTTCTCGTATTAGCAAATTGTCCTTTCACAATACCAAAGGCACAACTGTTGCCGCGAGAAAGCGCGGGAAAAGCGAGAAAGCGCGGGAAAATAAAATGTAGAGTCACTAGAAAAATTTCAGAGTATCGCATCTGTTTTCCGCGCGCCGCCGCCGACGCGATTGGCTTACTCGCATCACGAGACCTCTCGCCGCCATATCCCTTCCAGGCGCTTTGGGTGCAGGTGCGTTGAATGCAGAGCGCGGCCGGACATTTAGCAGTACCACGGTCCCTAGAAGTACTTCGTCGCTTTTTTAAACGCGTCATGCAGGTGCCAGAGCAGCTCACCAGTAACCGAACGTTGCTGGTGAGCTACTCCGGGAATTTCGTATATTTTTTAATTCCGTGTGGAAAACATTAACGTCAAAGAGCGTCGTACGTGGCTGCATAGTTCGCCGCGGAATGAATTCGCCCCCCTCGAAGAACACTCCTTTCTGCAGTGAACTACACAAAGTGTGCTGGAAAAGATGTCATGCAACAGGATACTTCACCTTTACGGTTCACTATGTTCAGCAATATTGAAAACTACATACTACATACCTTTTTATTTGCTTGGCTGTTTATATCTCGATCTGTTGAACAGATTGTGCATGCATTTCGAGTTATAAGTGTGTCACGCACGAGAGCGAAATCGAAGACTTATTAAAATAACTGTTTCCTGTATACCTTGAAGGCAATTGTCGCGTGATCATTTGCCACTGCGCAAAAGTGAAGCGTTGAACTCTGTCGATAAACTTGATATAAGGCAATGTTATTAAGCGTATTTTATTTTTTTTTTTTTCAAAAAAAAATGTTGCTAATGCTGCATTGCGCCGAGCGCACCCTTACAATACTGTTTAGTGGGTGAGAAATGGTCACAGCAAAAAAGAAAAAAACACGGCTTATCCTCCCACGCATTGAGGGAATCGATTTCATGCGAGCCCTAGCTCGTATACACATACTGTGTTGCAGTAGCATGCGCGTTAAAAATTTTCGGGATGTGCTATTTCTGATCAAAATAACATAAAGCACTGCGCCAAGGAAGTTTTAACAAGAGTGCATTACGGAAAAAAAAAGTTGAAATTAAAAGCAGTGCTGAAACCGAACCCTAGCTGTTTACGCGCTGGCAACGCCAAAAAAAAAAGGAAAATTTTGTCGGAACACAGCAAAATATTTGCAAATGCACTGTAACGTTGGGAATATTAAGGAGACAAAAATAGGAAATGAAACAACTGAGTAGTGACGTCACTCATTTTTGATGGCCTATTTTCTACGTATCTGTTAGGAAATGACAATGTATTCGCAAAATAAAATGCACCTTACCTACCGCACGCCGATTCGCCCGTGCGTTCGGCTGCTGGCGTTCCGAACTGAGACAAATACTTCACGCACAACTTCCACTTACCGTACACACACCACTTCTATTACAGATAACACCCAGCTGAACAGCAAGCATAGTGCGCAAGTAAGGTATGCGTCAGCGATCAGTCGAAGGACGCAATGCTGAATGTTCTCGATGTTCGATAATGTTCTCGAATGCGCTATGAAGTGAATCTGAACACCGACTGCAAAGCTAGCGCAAACAGCCAACGTTCACCAAGTGTCGAAATAAAGGGCATCTCGTACGGTGATTACGCTAATGCAACTATACAGCTCCGGACCTCGCGAACACACCCGGCCGTGAAACGAAAAGAGATCGATGAAGCCACGAAGAGAGTTCGCGAGCACATGGCAACATTCGCCGCACGTTTCATTAGTTACACCGCTTACCGCGCAGTCGATTCATGACTGTCGATGACTCGAAATCACTTCTGATATCCTTTTGAAGGAACACACACACACACACACACACACACACACACACACACACACACACACACACACACACACACACACACACACACACACACACACACACACACACACACACACACACACACACACACACACACACACACACACACACACACACACACACACACACACACACACACACACACACACACACACACACACATATTGCAGTTACGCCGAGCGTAACACGGCATCGAGGCGAAAAGATCGGTCACTTCTCAACACACGCTACCAACGCGCCGGACGGTCCGGAAGGGATATGGCCGCCGCCGCCCAATGTTGCCCGCGTGCAGCCTACCTTTGCGGTACTCTGAAATTTTCCAGTGACTCTAATAAAATGCAGCTGGCGACGCCACCTTGTAGCTCCCGCACAAACTCGCTGTGACGTCATAAATAATAACGAATGGTGTCTACTAGGTCCTATATAGTTCTTCATCGGTAAAAATGGGTTACACTGCGTTATAAGGGATCCGGAGACTTCACATAGGAAGCTTCAGGAAATTTTGATTAGCCAGTGGGGTCCAAATAAGAGAAAAAATAACATTGAAATCCATGACGTCATACTGACCTTCTGGTGCAGACATTTAGGCGCGAAATTTAGAAACAATACCTTGACCATCGTTTTTCTTAATGAATAAACCTATGATGATGAAATTAACGAGAGTGAAATTTTCAAATAATAAGCTTTTTGTCTAAATTTATTCATTTTTTTGATTTAGTGATCTTTTAACATGCATCGCGATCGCTTACGTATGTGTGCTTTTCTAATTGTTTACCGCATTTTAGTTTTGCTTTGAAAAATGTTATATTTATAGTCTTCGCTAATATCGATTATTATGGATTTGTTTTTCTGTTCACTTATGCGATATATTTCAATTGTTTGCATCAGCGTTAAATTTACATGTTACCGTTATTGTTTGTTATAATAACTATGGTTTACGTCCTAACACCACGAAATGATTATGAGGGACACCGTAGTGGAGGGCTCCAGAAATTTCCACCTCATGGGGTTCTTCAACGTGCACCTAAATCTAAGTACACAGACCTCTTACATTTCGCCTTCATTGCAATATGGCCGCAGCGGCGGGGATTCGATCCCTCGAGCTTCGGGTCAGATGTCGAGCACCGCCACTAGACCACAGCGGCGGGTAAGGGGACATCTTTTTTTATTTATATAGAATGTAGGCTACGTTAGAGCCGGCTATCCCATCAACATGGTAGTAGTACTGAATAAACACACAAAAACAAAAAAAACTACAACGAATAAAGGAATTACAAAATCGAAAAATAATGAGCACTATGTACACATACAATATGTGGCGTATAAAGAACAATCAGGGTCTAAGGGCATAGTCCACTACATTCAGGGTGGCGACACCGCGGATAGAGTCCGGACAGATAGTTTTCTGTACACTTACATATATAGGGACTATATGTTCATGAATAACATAAAGAAACGAAAGGGTGCATTGACAACTATAAACTTTGTATATACAAAAAAAAATCGGCAGATCCCACGCAGTGTGGGAATCGAGGTAATGCGAAGCAGCCAGCAAAGAGCTGCATACATCGTCTTGTTTGTCATCGAGGCTTATGAAGTCATTCATGTCGTGACATCTAGTTCGCTTTATATCGCGAGATTGTCATACATGCATGCGTGTATAATCTGGTATATGCCATGCTAACGAAACATATATTCTGCTACGTATATACGATGCGTGACCTGCTGTTTATGTTCGTCACGCACTCTTGTCATGCAATAGCAATTGAGGTATATGTCCAGCAAACAAAATGGCCGGGAGTGCGCAATGAGCGCGGCATCCATATCATACCCTACATGACATGCATGTCATGATTTTCGTGTTACCACCTGTTACTTATGTTCTTCACACAGTCACGTCACGCGATACCAATTTTGGTGTATATCAAGCTAGCGAAACGGCCGCCAGCGCGCCATGAGCTTGGCACGTAAGTCATACCGTGCATGGCATGCGTGTCATGATTTTCATGTTACCATCTGCTATTTATGTTCGTCACACAGTTACGTCGCGAGATACCAGTTTTGGTGTATCTCAAGCTAGCGAAACGGCCGCGAGCGCACCATGAGCATGGAATGTAAATGATGCTGTACATGATATGCGTGTCATGATTTTCATGTTAGTTCCTGTTATTTATGTTCGTCACACAGTTACGTCGCGAGATACCAATTTTGGTGTATATCAAGCTAGCGAAACGGCCACCAGCGCACCATGAGCGTGGAATGTAAATGATGCTGTACATGATATGCGTGTCATGATTTTCATGTTAATTCCTGTTATTTATGTTCGTCACACAGTTACGTCGCGAGATACCAATTTTGGTGTATATCAAGCTAGCGAAACGGCCGCGAGCGCACCATGAGCGTGGAATGTAAATGATGCGGTACATGATATGCGTGTCATGATTTTCATGTTAATTCCTGTTATTTATGTTCGTCACACAGTTACGTCGCAAGATACCAATTTTGGTGTATATCAAGCTAGCGAAACGGCCGCGAGCGCACCATGAGCGTGGAATGTAAATGATGCTGTACATGATATGCGTGTCAAGATTTTCGTGTTAATTCCTGTTATTTATGTTCGTCACACAGTTACGTCGCGAGATACCAATTTTGGTGTATATCAAGCTAGCGAAACGGCCGCCAGCGCGCCATGAGCGTGGCACGTAAGTAATATTGTGCATGACATGCGTGTCATGATTTTCATGTTACCACCTGTTATTTGTGTTCGCCAAACAGTCACGTCGCACGATACCGATTTTCGTGTATATCAAGCTACCGAAACGGCCGCGAACGCACCATGAGCGTGGAATGTAAATCATGCTGTACATGATATGCGTGTCATGATTTGCACGTTAGGACCTGTCACTTGTGTTCGTGATACACTATTGTCACGCCGTACTAATTTTGGTATATATTAAACTAACGAAACGGCCGCAAGAGCACCGAAACAGTGGCATGTAAATCATGTCGTTCATGACATGGATATCATGATTTTCTTGTTATGACATGCCATTATTGTTCGCCATAAAGGCACGTTACGTCATACCAATTTTGGTGTATATCCTATTAACGAAACGGCCAGGAGAGCCCAAAGTCGTAGGCGGCTAGATAGATAGATAGATAGATAGATAGATAGATAGATAGATAGATAGATAGATAGATAGATAGATAGATAGATAGATAGATAGATAGATAGATAGATAGATAGATAGATAGATAGATAGATAGATACGCTCAAACTCGCAGAAGTTCGCTAAGAAATGCTTCGCATTTAATAATGTAAATATCACTGTTTATTAACGTGACTATTCTGATTCAGTTCATTGCAGCGCGGCTTGCAGCTCTCTTCCGGCGGCAGCTTCAGAGCTTCAAACTCCCGCTTGGCTTCATCCAACAGCTCGGCGTCCCTGAGCAGATCGAGCGCCGTCAGTGCCAGCACCTTGGCCACCAGCAAAGTGGGCTGCTGGGAGTCCACGGCGTTGGCTATGGCGGTGAAACCTCGCGTGTGGTTGGCCGAACCCTTGTCGGCGCGTAGCCCGAACAGCGGATGGATGGCCGGCACCCGGTACGACACGTTGCCGCAGTCGGTGGCACCTCCCAAGGGTGCCACGTTCTTCCCGTCGTCGTCCAGGAAGGACACGCCTGGTGTGCACAGTAGAGACCAGAATCGGGTAGACTAATAATAATAATAATAATAATAATAATAATAATAATAATAATAATAATAATAATAATAATAATAATAATAATAATAATAATAATAATAATAATAATAATAATAACAAAATTTGGGCAGCTGATGATGATGCAAGGCTGGACTAACAGCGGAGCTTGTGGCCGGCCTAGATTATTAGCAAGGTCTTAATTAGCATGGTCTCAATTAGTATGGTCTTAATTAGCAAGGTCATCTCTCTCTATGTTGCTTTCCTTTGTCTTTCGCTTGTCTGTTCTGCGCTTGTATTTTGTCTTCTTCTTGGGTCCCCAAGCCTCTTAGGTTCCCAGTTGTAAAAGTGTCTTAATTTAATGGTTCCTTGTACCAAACACGCGACAATATAGTGCGGGTGGGGCGGTCACTATACACGGCGACAACATTTCTTGGCAGCACTGTGGAAGCTACAGAACCTAAACGCTTGCCTGAGCGCGCGCCAAGAAATAGTACCTATTTTGAATTTTCAATTTTCAGAGTTGCCTAACCCGAATAAATAAAGCTTCCTTCATTATAAAAATAAAACAAGTATGGAAAGCCGTTGGCGGCAAAAAATTATTGCACACATTAAAGCTTTTTTTTTTTTCGTATCTCGGACAGCGCTACGTTTACCGCACGCTTGATCTCGCAGTAAACATGGTGTCCCCGATGCCGGCTGGGCCATGTGCGGCCGCAAACGCCGTTTCGCTCTCCGAGAAAGATATACTCGAAATATGTGAGAAAGTGGCTGTCAAAACAGACCCAGCAAGTCATCTGCGACGTCTATACAGGGGCAAGGTGTCGCCAGATTGAATCGTCGACGAATTCTGCGAGTAAGCAAAACCGAAAGTGGAACTTAAATCGGTTGCATGCTGCCGGACTAGTTGCGTAGTGACACATATGTGCAAATGCCCAGCCTCCGTAGCCTGCGCTCCACTGCCTGGGTAAGTTGTCGCCGAGTGTAATAATTCCGCATTGGGTTCATTGATGCCAGCGCGGCCTTCCGTTTGAAGACTTGTGTTTGGGCAAGTTGGTTCATACATGATACGGACATACGAGCGCTATGGGACGGGGGACATAGACAAGAGGCACACAGGACAGGCGCTTTGAGCGCCTGTCCTGTGTGCCTCTTGTCTATGTCCCCGTCCCAAAGCGCTCGTATGTCCGTTTCCGTTTCAAGGGCGATGACATCCATTGACGCACCGCCTCCATATTGTGTCGGACCGGTGGACGCGGACACACGCGCACGCGTTGTGATGTCGCGTTGTGCGGTGTTGCCAATTTATTGCGCCCCTACGTGCTCCAACACAAAAACTCGCAGGGTCCCTTAAGCATTCACCTAAGACGGCTCGAAGCGAAAGCACCTTCTTTTTCTTCTCACTCGGTGTATTGATCCTGCTCGCCACCCTCTGAAGTCTTTATGCACCTAACGTGGTTTTGCACTGCCTCCGTGATCGGCGCACCTTTTACGAAGCTACTGTGCCATGTGATGAGGTCATCATGTAACGCTACTTCACGTCACGTCTCACTGACGTCATGGTGGCGTCATAATGGCGTCACAAATTTTGGTGATCTGTGACGCAATGATGACTTCATAGGGTGACACCATCACATGATGATGATTTTTTGCATCACTCGCATTGTCCCCGACGCCAGAGGGCCCCGACGTTGACGGTCAATTTTCGCGCTTTATGAGACATCTAAGGCCTTAATAAGACAGCGCGTGTCACCACACTCTAGGAAGGGACGCTGGCATCGAGGCACCCTAATTTCGCGCAAACACTGCCCGAGAGGTCGTGTATACCGAAAGCGCGGGCGTGCTTCCGGTAGGTCTCCCCGATGGCGACGTTGTGCACGACGTTCATGTACGACGTCTTCCGTTCCAAGTCCACAGAGCAGCCCGTGGCTTCCGCGGCCGCTCGAAAGCAGGCCTCCACTCTCCGCCGCAGCTCGATCAGTTCCTTGGAGTTGAGAGCCCGGACATTGAAGATCATCTCCGTCATCTCGGGGATCACGTTCGGAGACTTGCCGCCTTCGGTGATCACACCTGCGCGACCGATATTCGAACGGTACACGCGATTTTCAACTCGTAAGCTTTACGTATAGGAGGGTCAAATAAACAAAAAAAGTTCTCCTGCATGTTACGCTCTCTGTAACACTTGAAAAAAACCTGAAAGACATAACGTTCCTCTAAGACACAACAAGCCGACGTGTGATACATTATATTACCTTGAAATTCTTAATCAATTTCTCCACTGCGCACATAGTAGTGCGAGCCATTACACCTACGTTGTTCCATGCCCGCAGTGAAACCTACTTTGTAAAACAGACGTATGCGCTGACGTCAGCGTAGTGCGTTACATGTCACTGCAAGTGTTCGTCATTGGAATAGCCCGTGACTTGCAGGCTGCCCTCAAAGAGCTTCCCTGAAGTGCGGCACATGCCCAGTGGCGCATGCGAACCGAAGCAACCGCACATCTTTAGACAGTGCTCGGAGTCTGCATATGAAAGCAATCAGATACCCGTAACAGAAAGCGTGGTTGAGCTTGTCAAAAAAGTTGCACTAAGAAGCGATACGTTAGGCTGTACAAGTTAGTCAACTCGCTTTTACGAGCGAAGTATATGAGCGAGCCGCTGCACATACCGTGGATCCTAGCGGTTGGCTTCAGCTGTTGTCGGAGGACGCTAACGTTGACGTATGCAGCGACGGCAGCATCCAGGGCGTTCAGTCCTTCCCACGGCCTCGCACCGGCGTGAGCTGATTTGCCTTTGAAGCGGACTATCAGCTGCGACACGTTAAACAAAAAAAGTTCACGCGGAATCTCTTTTGGGAGTTTTCTGTAAAAAAATGGTATAGTAGGTGCTTCCCTACTTCACAAACTTGTGTTGCGATTAATGTAGTTCTAAATCATGCCCTAAATGCAGTTCCACTACTGTTAAACCTGAGGATGTGTGTAGTACGGGCACCCAGCGATTCCCGTTCGTAGAGTTCCCTCTGCTCCGTTTACTAAACCGTCAATGACGTCAATGTTTCAGGTAAGCTTGTAGGGTTTCCCGGGGACGAGTAGAATCTTCTTAAGGAGATTCGCAAACTCGGTGTGCGACATACGCGCTGCTTTCTGCTGCGCTTTATCGACTTCCTGCTTGTTACGGCAATTGAGATACGTGTCGTCTGCAGCGAGTTCCGTCAGGTGGTTTCTCCCATGAGCAACCGGGCGCTTGGAGAGGCGGTGGAGCCCTCTCTTGCGCGGCGCGGGTGTCAGCCGTGTGTTTCCGAAGCGTCTTACCGATATTAAGTCAACTATTGCGATTACTTCTTGGTTATTTCTGTTAATTATATTATTTTAGACCTTGTATGTTTATTTAAACCCGGTTTTGCTAGCATTATTTTAGGCTTGTATTGGCAACTTGATTTTCAGCGTGATAACGCCACACGAGATCTACGGATGGACTCCAAGCCGGGCCCCTAAAGTGCTGCGCACCTCTAAAAGTAAGCGATAAGTAGCGGCCATCCCTGAAACGACGTTTTCGGGCGGCATCGGCATGGCGTCCGTCATCTTCTCTGTGTCACTCGTCAGCGTCTGTCCCATTGCACGCGCGTCCTGCTACCAGTGAAGCGCGTGTTCAGCATCAAAATTTCGCAATGGTTGAATTTTCCTGCTGTGTACAGCCATTCCTGTCGGCTTTACATATCGTCCTGCTGAGGACTTTTATTCCACTTCCACGAAAAGTGTTATCTTGCTATATTTCTTTTCCACCGCGGGTACAACGCGTTCATTTAGGTCACATATATTTATATTTTGCAAGCACCAATTTTTAGAAGAGTCCTCGGACTGCGTGAAATTATGTGTATTTATTGCGTGTGAGTGTAATTGTAAAACGATGAATTTTATTGGAATAAGAGCGTGTGTGTCTGCTCCCGACCTCCCACTTCACCTTACTAGGGCGGAGGAAGTCGCGCTTAGGAGGCTTCGGGGAGAGGTGGCCCTTACACAGGCTGTCATCTCAACGTGGAACTGGTCGCATTTATTAGTGGGTGATACGTGTCCGTATACTGTTCTGTTCCAGTGATGCAAGTAGATACATCATCATCTTACAAAGAAGTGCCAAGGGTTACAGTCGGAACGATCCCGTCACCTCCTGCAAGCCGGCCTTCGCTAGAGTGACACGGCCAGTTATGACGTATGGATATATGAGAACAGATCCCACAAGACATTGGTTCACTTGATACACCACACCGGCCCTAACGGCGCACGTCTAATATACATATACAGACAAAATATTATGTCTTAAGGTAGGGCTGGGCAAAGATACTTTAAAATTGTATCGCGATACGATACAAGATACTCAGGCAAGAAGTATTGGAGATACAGATACAAGATACTGCCGCAATAATTGTATCCGATACGATACTCGGCAATTGTATCTTAAGATACTTCGATACATCCTCAAATTTGTTGTTATAGATCCATATAATGTAGCAGCAAACGCCTATGCACGAAAATGTCTGCTTGAAAATTTCTTAACTGTGACCTATTTTGTTTCATTTGAAGGAAATGTCCGTTAGTATCTCAAAAGTTTTGCCCTTCTTGCGCAAAGTACATTAGTTTCCTTCTCCAAAACAACGTATTGGGGTTTGTTTTAGCTTCCCCACAGTACAACTCTTTATACACTTCGCTGAGAGCAGTTCTTGCTTGTTATTTTTGCATTGATGGGAGTCGCTGCTCAGCTTGCCGACCAGCTAGCGGGGTGCCATATAATCACAATAACTTCAATAACAAGGCTTCGCACGACAGCGCAAATACAGGTGTGGACTCTTAACTTTCCCTAAAAGACAGTTTGCGCAATAACGTATATCCGGACAGGTGTAGAGCAGTTTTTTTTTTCTTGGGGGGGGGGGGGGGGGGGTGAGGGGCATTGTGTATTCTAGGGGTTTCAGACCTTTTGCTAGCGGCCCGGCCCACACAGATGATCGTCTTCGTTCCATTTGTTTTTATTTTCTTAATAAGTATGTTCGTGAGCTACACAGACATGACTGGTCTGAAGCATTCCTTTCGTGAGCAACATGTGATCATCATGTGCTTAAATATAACTGTGCAACAAAAACTCTATATTTCAGAATCTGCGTCCAGATTTCACTCGTGTACATCGGTGTCGATGTTTCTCGCATCCTGACTGCAATTCCCCTTCAAAAATGGCCTATATATGAGATATGGGAAAGGCGTCCTGTCAAATGGCAACTTCATTTTGTTCAAACTCTCTCCGACCCCCGCTCCCGCCATCTTCACTGTCCTAGACCTTGCAACTAAATTTCGCGACTGCGGCCCGCTGGCTATAAGCTGAGTTTGAGAACCCTGGCGTATACGTAGATGACTTAAACTGCAATGAATTTTCATATTCTACTTATCGGCTGACGTAAACGATTCTGTATTGATATACTCACTAACGTGCAATTTTTTATCAATTTTTCTTCAACGAGAGAACATGTGCAACACAGAAACGTCTCAGGCGTATTGTATAGTTGCACAAAGCGTCACAGGACACCGCCGCTATTCGCGCTATTGCCGCTTATAGCTCCCATTACGCGGCGATTAGTAATACAAAAAATATTTAAGAAGGCCTAAAACAGGAAAACTTATATAAGTAAAATAGAGAGGTGGCTCTGTATCAAACGTTCACATTGAATGAGTACAGAAGCACAATACAGACGGCGCCCTTAATAGCTATGAGCATGAAGTATCGTCAACTTACCTGTTGAGACAATAGAAACTTCAGTGCCTATGAAAAATTGCCTTAAATGGCTCGTTGGGACGCTCGCGAGTAAAACGGAGCATTCAGTAAAACAACGCTTCTTAAATCCCCTTCCTGACATTTTTAACATGGCTCCTAATCATTTCCATTATTATAATGCAAACTCAATTTCGCTGTTTTCCGAAGCGGCAAGCAGAATGTTTTCTACTGTATACTCAAGGCACAACCACATAATTATATATTTGTTTTTAAAATCGACTTGGCAATATGTAAGTGTGTAAATAGTAGTAGAAATAAAGCAGACAGAATAATAAAGCAGAGATCTTATTTTGGGAGCGCGTTATAAAAGACATACTGCAGTGACCAGACCGGAGAAACAGTACAGAGATCTAGGTAATCTATGGGATGCAAAATGACAGCTAAGACAGCACTTGTGCTAATAATCAGTTTGATTTATTAATTATTTGAATATATGTAAGAGGAAGGAAAAAATACGGTACGCCAAGATATTTTCTCTTAGGGAAACGCTTGCTCTATTAGATATAGCATCGGTACCAGTAGTGCTAAAGTTGTTAGAATCTTATTTGCATATAAGTTTATTCATTGCATGCAAGTCAAACTTACATCCACGAGATTCTTCAAATCGCTGATATGTAAAATTCACGAGACGCAAAGCAACCCCATTTTTGCACGCATCACATTTCGTTACGGAGCAAGACGCAAGAGAATCTTCAATAACGACACTGCAACAACATCAGAATTTGCGCGATAGACACCGCACGCAGTGGAGTACGCGGCGCATGTACAGTGGCTGAGAGCAAGTGTGGCGGCATTGGCGCTACTAAAAAGAAAAGAGATCTAGAAAACTAAAGGTACGTGGGCTGGACGTAGACGTCCGCGTGCTTGTCTTCCTCATTTTCTACCCTCACTGGATGACTCCGGCGTAAAAATAATATTGCGTCACTGCCCTTATATTTATTCAAATGGCCTAGTGGCACCAGTACCAGCTTGAGAAGCGGAGCTTGGCCAGCGATTATTGTTTCTCACGGTTGTGTTGCGATAGAAGTATCTTGCATCTTAAGATACACGATACATTATCGAATGTATCGGAAATACAGATACAGATATTGGTTTTTCGAGACGTATCGCGATACAGATACAAGATACCCTTAGAGTATCTAAGATAGTATCTAAGATACATGTATCTTCGATACTGCCAAGCACTGTCTTAAGGGCAGTTAAGTCTATGACGGAATAAAAAAAATCTGTCAGAATAGCTGAGAAGTTATGATGGCAGTATTCCCACGCATTAGAGAAGGAAATGAGTGTTGGCCTAGTGGATGCTGGGAGTTAGTCACTGTATAGTTACGTACTTGAGGATTGTGCATTGACGCACCGTTTCTATATGCATATCTCTGATTGAGCAACGTGCACCCACCTTCTGCGTCGCAGCGAAGCCGATAGCCACGACGTCAAATGGCGCAGGATGTGCCATGATAGCAGCGTCGACTCCACTTAGGGCGCCCTTTCGTATCAACGGCTCCTTGCCGCAGTGGCTTTCCTCAGCCGGCGTGCCCAGTACTACCACCTGCCGGGCGGTACAAACGTAGCAAGAGAGAAGGTAAAAACTTTATTGAAGAAGGGAAACGTTATTCAGGTGGAACGCTCAGTCCAGGGCCTCTCAGATGACGTTTGCGACGCCGATTGTCCGTTGGACAAGCTATCGCCGGACATCATGCAGAGGAAAGGGGAGTAAGATCTTTTTCGCAGCACCACCATAGGCGTGCACACGAGGGGGGCGGGAGGGGGGTCACCGTCGGGGATCACTGGATGATAATTCACTCATCGTTGCAAACGTGCACCACGAGCAGATGACGAATCTACCGCTAGTACGTCGCCAGTTGCTGTCTCCCCGTGACGTCACACTACAATGACACGTCACTGAGAAGCCGCCCCTTCAATATCTAAACTGAAATGTTATTTTAAGGTAGTGGTATTAAAAATATATTCGGTGCATTCGCAGGCACCCCATTGCTCTTTCTAGCGTTTTCGACCCCAATGTTTTTATTTAGATCAATAATCCGAAAATATTTAAAATTCGTGTCAGTGCTCCTTTAAAGCATTGAAGTAAGGTGCTTATTCAAAAGCCCCATATTCAATTATACAGCCAGTTATGTACTCCCCAGCTACTCCCACTACGCTAGCCTTTCTTTAATGAAAGTTAAATTAGGTATATTAGCACTCAAAGGGGTCATGAACCACGCCTCGGGTTTGGTGAGAAAACACATCCTGCGGATACCAGGCCCTGCTATGAAAGCTCGGCCAAATCTTGCAGTCGTGCGCGGCAGCGAGAGTTTAGAAGCGGAGGCGCGAAGTTGCAGTCTTCTTAGGAGCCTTCTTTTAGTGCAGAGGCTTGTGCACTGTTTGAATTCTGTACGACCAAGCGGCATGCGAAGTTAAATATGCGTGAAAAGATGTCATTTTTTGCGAAGAGTGCCTGTGAAAAAGTGGTTGATATTGTGAGTCAGCTGTTATTCTCTGTGTTTCCGTGTGTCCTGGCACATTTGTACGAAATACCACGACGTTAACATTCTGTAGAAAATGGGGGGGGGGGGGGGGCATACAAGGGCTGATGTGTGTAGAGGACAAAAGTTGAAAAGATGAACGTTTCTGGCTTAACTGCAGAACTCATGCGTTTCTTGCCTATACATTGCCACGCCCGCTTCTTGTTTTATTTTGATGTATTCGGGTTTGACCAGCAAGGACGGTTAGCAACGCTGGCATAGAAGGCGTTTATGGTGGCCCTGTTGCGGTAAACGAATGATTTTTTGTGTATTTTAGTAAAATTGAGAAAGCGTGGCACGGGTGATATGGAGGGAGAGCTCAGATTGTGGTGATAAATTACAACTTTTGCAGTGAAAACAAAAGGCAGAAGACAGGGGAATATGGAATATAACTTAATAACGTTTGCTGTCGGGCTAGTTGGTGCATAGCTGAACTATAAGGAATGGGACCGGATCTCATTTGCCACATCACTGTAAGGTTTGCACGTGTAAACCACTACTGGGCAGCGTGTGCATTTTGCGGAAAAGCGAAGACAACGGTGGCAAGGGAATTGGCTGAGGCTATGTACATACAGGAAGCTGGCGATCTGTGTGTCAGCGTTCCTTCCAGGGGCGTAGCCAAGGGGGGGGGGTTGGGGGGGTTGAAACCCCCCCCCCCCAGAAATTTTTCAGTTTTGCTTGCGTATACATACACGCACACATACAAACGCACGCACGAACATACATAAAGTATGGTTGAACCCCCCGCGAAAAAAATTTCTGGCTACGCCCCTGGTTCCTTCTATAACTCTTTATCAAACTGAGTATAGTTTTTTGGTGGATAGGTTTTGATCAAGCGGTGGTATCAGAGATTGATTTAGCTTCTGTGGGGTTGTGCGCATGCTTGAGGGTTCTTAAGCTGAGCTTTCGGAAGAATAAAAGTTAGTTGCGAGTGTGCGCTTGTCCGTGTCTTACGTGTCTTCTACGTTCCTGTCTTAACATTTGCGCCATCAATTGAAGTTCAGGGAAGATGGAAGCTTGCGATGAAAAATTGGTAGACAGGGTTTGTGTGCTGGAGCCGACGTTTCGACAAGCAGACTAGTCTTCTTCAAGGCTGCAACTTCAATGTTGCAGCCTTGAAGAGGACAAGTCCACTTGTCGCAACGTCTTCTTTAGCACACGAACCCTGTTTACCAACTCTTACAGTGAACAACTTATGCAGACGCTCCATGGCAAGGACGCATACAGGATTTCACCGATAGGTGGGGGGGTGGAGTAAGCTAATCACAGGACCTCATAGGTCCTCTTCTTCGGGGTATACCTCAAAAAGTAAGAAGGGTATAGGGGTCAGGACAATTGGTAACCCCCTCTGCACCCGCCCATGTTCCAGATATTCCCTAACAGTATCAATAAGCACAAGTGGAGAAATTTGCGGCCCAGACTTCCAGGCCGACTCCATCTGTAGCGAGCTAAAGGCACCTGAATCGAGCAACGAACCAACCAACCAAAAACGTAATGTTTCGCTCGTTGCCACAAATTCGTTACCATGGCAACAAGTGGTTTTCATACTTTCCCGCGAATGTCCCTGTACTTCTTCATGGCCTCAACCACAGCCAGAGCTGCGCCCACGGACGACTCGGCGATCAGATTGTGTCCGCAAGCGTGGCCTATATCGGGAAGGGCATCGTACTCGCACAGCAAGACCACGCAAGGACCTGCGTTTGTAGATAAGATGACACGGATCGAGAGAAGGCACGAAGCGGAATGGGTAAACATAACACGAGCGTTAAGACAGTCCGAGTTATTGTGTGCAACCGAACCACTCGAAGTATCTTAGAAGATGACAGTAGCACTATCTTTATCTCAACGAGTATGTTGCCGATATCTTAGGGAGAACTTGGCGAGGAGTGGAGTGTAACAACAAAGATAATATGCCAAAGACCCACGCTGTTAACGCGTGTTCAACAACAGCGATCTCTTTCTTGGGTTGAGCATTTCAATTGCGTGCAACGCTTCGTTGTGTTTTGTTCCGATGTTTTGCAATCATTCATCAGTGTACTTTTTATCTGCGCTGTTGAACGCTGTGTCGACGAATAACCTACCACAAGCTAACAGCTGTGCCTTATTTCCTGTAAGTACCTATCATCATCATAATAATAATTTTCAGCCCATTTTATGTCCCCTTCAGGAAGCAGGCCTCTTTGATTTATCACTAATTTACCCTCCGGTGCGAGCTGATTCCACTTTACGCCTGCGAACATCTAAATTTCGTCACTCCGTCTCTCTACCGCACTCGGCAGAGAGACCAAAAAAATTCAGATGAAATTTCAGAGGAAATTCAGATGTCATTCAGAGAAAATTTGAGCCCAGGCTCAAATTTTCCTCTGAATGACAGCTATAATGTCGGCCACCTCTCTTTGTTCTCCAACCCACTCTGCTTTCTCCTGCCTCTTAATGTTATGACTATCATTTTTTCCTTCCATCATACGTTGCCCTATTGGAAATCGAAGTGCATGTTGCCAACCAATAAAGAGGTGACGAAAGTAAGGCAGCGGCAAATCCTACGCACAAAATGGGTAAAGAATAAATATCATGGCCGTTATAAAGCATACGGATTGAGGATGGGTGAAGCTCATTTGGGACATTGTGTGGTGATATGGGGTCCCGGCACAGCACCGTACGCGAGACAGTTCTTGGACCAACAGCATTTGTTGTATCGCGCTGCGCGCGTCTTCCTGATAGCCTGCCTGTGCTTCGCTTTGTAAAAGAAATGACCATGTTTTCAACACAACCTGAAGAGAAGAAACCGAGACGGGCAGTTGCCTGCATATCTCGCAAGGCTAGACACATCGGCAACCTACAACGTCGTCCTCCTCCTCCTTCAGCTTCATTCTGTTCCTTCATTCGCAGCCTGCTGATCATGGTGACGTCACCAGATTAACACTCCGACCACTGCCTAAAAATAATTTTGGACGCTATACACATAAAAAAACGAACTCTTTAGAAGTATTATAAGTACTCCACATGCTTCAACAGACATCCATTAGGAAAGCTTTTTCATTTGCTTTGCACGTTTCCCGCATGGCTCGGAAAACGCACAAAGGAACAGCTTTGGAATGGAATAGTTACATTATCCCAGACACATCTCGATCGGTTCTACCTTCTTGCCCTCCTGGAGCGTCGAATTCTGCCCTGAAGGCCGTGTCCAGCAGGTAGCGACGGGTCACCGTGAAGCCGCGTCGTTCCAGAAAGTCCGTGAGCCAGTCGTGGCATTGCACCTCACTAAAAGCGAGCTCCGGATGCTCCCACACGAAGCGACTAAGTTCCCAGAGGTCCTGCGAGTTTGCCTCGACAACGCTGTGCACGAACTCCTTGAGGTCCGTGGCCATCGCTTTCCGAGGTGTCAAGACGAGACTGGGGGGAGCGCTAACATCAGCGCACACGTCTGCTAGATTGCCCCTGGACCTTTTCGTTCTGAGCGAGGGCTCCCAGTCGCATGAAAGGGTCCTTATCGCGGCGTTGTATAACCAGTGAGGAAGGCAGTGTCCTCGATACTCTCACATGATACGCCTTATCAGGTCACACCCTAAGGTATGCATATCGCTGTGGATCAAGAAACGTTTGGGTTCAAGAAAGAGTGCATAGGGCCTTTAAATGCAAGCTACGAGTGCTCTCAGCTGAAGCGACTATACTTGGTTACAAAATAAAAAATGTCAGCTCCGTCCTCAGACATCGCCGTCTCTCCAACAGAGAATTGGCATTTGTGCTCCGTCCAATAGAGCTCACTCATTTTCGTGACGTCAAATCCTTCTCGAGCGTTTCCTCTAGTGGCTTTTCCTACACAAACTCACATTTATGTCGCTGGTTTTAGGTCGCAAACTTGAACGCCCAGATATATTTCTTCGGGAATTCTGACCACGCTGCTCAGCCAAACGTAACGTTTTAGGTACTAACGACGAACCTTTAGCTCTTGATAGGCTTAGTACCCACATAAGCCGAGAAAAAAAGTAGTTACGGTTCGAGCGGAAACCAGCCAGCACGACTCTTTCACAGGTGACGGGCAGGCGCTGCGCTTCTGTGGGCGGAGCTGCCATTTTTTTTTTTTTTGAGGTCGTAAATGACAGTAGACATCCTGTGATCCTGCTACGTTGCCTCGGCGATGTTCTGCACGAGCCCGTTGATGTACCACCATGGCCATCTCTCTTCGTATCTTTAGAGACTGAAATGCACGCTACTGCAGCACAGCAATACAGGCGTTTCCTAAATTTTGTTCCGTGCGCTGTCTTCCCTTGCCTAAGGAAGTTCATTGTTATCACACTGTCACTACCTGTTGGGGTCGAACTTCGTACGTTCGCCGAATACCTTCATATTGTTACCCGCCCCGCGGCCGGCGTGCCCGCGCCAACACGGAAGCGGTGGTACCGGATGGTGGAACGACGACTGTCTGCTGGTCACAAAGGACGCGAAGACCCACGTCTCCCGAAGGGGTCAATTATGGTGCCTGACGGGAGACCGTGGCCTAGCCGCGCTACAGGGACGGAAGGTACATTTGCGCCTTCGCTGTGACAGCCAGAAGCAGCGGCGACGGCGGCAATTATGCACGGGCCTATTGTATTGACGACCCGTCATCGCCTGAGGCCGAACATTCCGGAAACCGGGGTGAAATGGAGCTGAGCGGCGGGCGAGAGGCGGTATTCCTGCGAGGAGGTGGCGAGGAGGAATCCGGGCCTGGTGCGTTCAGCGGCAGCCGACCGGGAGACAAGGAGAGAGTTACTCCTGCTTTCCGATTGGACTGTAAGAGTGTTTGAATGGGGAGACAGGGAATAAAAGCAGGGGTGCAGTGACAGGAAGGGGGAGAAGAGAAACGAATAAACGTCTCTATCCAGATGATGTCGGAGCGGTCGTTTCCTCAAGGTGCCAGCAGATGAAAAGTTCTCGCCTTCGGCTTCCTTGGCGGCAGCAGCAAATGTCGCGCAACCAGCGAGGCGAGTGGAACAAACGAGAAGAACCTAACTCTACCTTTCACTCTTACAACATAACGAACATTCACACACCTTCTAGACATCCAATGACATCCAATGACATCCACACACCTTACCGAGGTGTGTAGATGTCAATGTCCTTGTATCTAACTGCAGTCCAGACGCCTTATCTGGCCACAGCCTCAGCTATCGCACCAAAGCGAGAAGAAACATTACTCATGAGTCGTAAATGCGCTCGCCTGAGAGCACTCGGCAATTTGAGTCGACTTATGCAGGTGTGTGCAGGGTCCCACGTTAACGGAGGGCACGCTAGCCTGGTGTCAACAAGACGGAGAAAAAAGAATGAAAAGCAATAAAGCTACCTTGGCAACTACACGGTGAATCTCCTGATAAACATGTATTTTAAGTTTTATTGCAGTTAAATGCAATTCTATGCGCAGAAAATATAGCGGATTACGCGCTTTTCTAAGCTGGCATGGAAGGTACTTGAAGACACCATCAAGAAGGCTCGCGAAAAGCAATGAACATATGTACTACCTACGTATCTCACTTGAGCTGTCATTTGCGCATTTTATTCAGAGCATTTTCAGGGCGTTTACTCGTCATTTTCAAGACATGTGAGGATGTTCTGCTTGCAAAGTAATAAATTTCACAATACCGAATTACCTTTGATAATAACATGAGTTATATCTGAGCAGATGCAAGTCACCGGTACGGGCCTCTGTACAAAATTGATCCATCGTGTGACTTCTACCTGCCGCGAGACCTTAACAGACAAGATGAAAGATGCCTGCACTGCATCAGATTTCCGGAGCTCTCCACTACGGCGTCCCTCATGATCATATCTTGGGTTTGGCACGTAAAGCCCCATATATTATTAAAGCGATAGCGTTAAAGAGCTCGTTTCGCAGACATTCCAGTGTCGGTGTCGGTTACGGCATCGTTGGTTGTGAGCGAAAAATCATCATCTTGTCCGTAACCAAAAATTCGAGAAAGATGCAAAAAAAAAAATATTGTTGCGTTCAAGTGGGAATCGAACCAAGGTCGTCTTGCGTGGCAAGTAGGTCTTCCACCACAGAACCACACTATTTTTTTTTATTTCTTTCATGGTGTTTATTACAAATGCGTGTAACTAGCATACTTAGCGAACAAAATACTCAAGGCGGCCTCTACAAGCGTACGACAAGCGTTACACAGAAAAAAAGTATTAAATAACTATATGTCCTAAAAGGGTATTAAAGATGTACATTTCATGAAGAGTGGATACCAGTTCGGTTGAAACTCTTAAGGTCCGTACTCTGAAACGCTCCTTACCTCAGTGAGAGAGCCTTAACCGCTTGAGGACGCCTTATCACGTATTCTGGAACGATCCTTACTAAGGTTCCCTCACTGAGGCCCTCCTCGGTGCTCCCTCAAGTTATTAAGGTAGCTCTAGGGCTACCTTCAGGCCTCCTTACCTTGGTACTTGCACTGAAAGGACGATTCTCTGCAGTACTTTGTCAGCGACAGCATGTCCACTTTTTGATGGATGCCTTGCGCTTCTACACACGCTCGCTATAATTGTATTCTCGTCGTTGTTGGAAAATTGTTGGCCAGGCGTGTTTTGTAGCGTGCGGCTGAACGGCTGTCAAAAATTTTCGTTAAGATTGCGCAGCGAGAAGAGGACAAGGCATTTTACAGGAACAGAGAAAAAAGAAGTGACTGGAGGAAAGCGAAAGCCCTCTCAGTCACATTTATGCCACCACTGCAACGAGAGTGAATCTCTGCACCACTTCTTTATAGCATGCAGATTGTACAAAAATCAAAGGAAAAGACTGCTAGAGGAACCCCTCCGAAGGATGGGATTAAATTTATCCCTTCCGATGGTTCTTTCCTTTGGGGCAATTGAATTGGGCCACAGCCACAGGAACGTTTTCGAAGCCGTATGCGATTTTCTACGGGAGACAAAGCGAATGGCTTATTAGGTTATTTACTTGATTTTATTTTTCATTCATACTGGCTTCAAAAAATATATATATATATATATATATATATATATATATATATATATATATATATATATATATATATATATATATATAATTTTAAATGTTTTTCTAGCCTTGAATATTAGTGTGTTTTTCCTTACATATCCTTATAAACATATTTGAAATGTAAAACAATTTTATCTCAAAAATAAGGTGCCGCCCGTTTCATGGCCGATCCCCCACAGTGGGTTGCGCCAGGTTGAGAAGGTCCAACCAACCAACCAACCCTCATCGCCCACCGTCTTCCAGGAATGACAGTTCTTGTTTGTATGAGGCTAACGATATCGTTATCGAAAATTCTCATATGACACATATGCCTCGTATCCAATAATCTCGTATGAACACATATGAGTCATATGTGTTCATATATGAAGCATATATGAATGATATGTGAATCATATATGAATCATATACATGAACTTTTTCGATAGGGATGTCTTCTAGGGGCGATATGCATTCTTCAAATATTCCGACCATCTGTGACAATTCAGACTGCAACCCCGAGGCACCAAACTGTATAAGACTACTAAGAAATCGTCCACATATATATCAATAGTTTCAGGATTTGGGTTCCTAGAAATCGCTGCTGTAAGACTTTCTCGTTTTGCAGAAAAAAAACAGGTCTACCCATCAAGGCGCGATGACCCGATAAACGCGCCCTTGTTGTGAATGTAAGCATAATAATTTACTTGGACATAAGTACATTCGAGACAAATTTGCACCCACAAGCTTAACACTGCTGGGTTATGAAAATGAATCAATCGACGTATTCAATTCTTTAAACAATCTTTATTTCTCGCTCCCACATAACAGGCCGTTAAAATGCATCAATGAATGCAATGAGCTCCATGGTTGCTGGACCATCCGGTTTTTGTCTGCTGCAACAGGCGAAAGTTCGCATATTACGAAAAAGCAGTGTACACGTTATTATTATTCGTTATGCCTAAAAAATATTCCTTATTCTTGCTTGAAAACGGACGTTTTGTCTGTATTTCACACGTACTCTCGATCCCAGACTTGTGAAACACGCGCCTTTCAGAATACGTGCCTAATTGTTGATAAAAGTATTTTAGCTGAAGAGCCATTTAAATGAAATGCAACCGCGATGATACCATGGGTAGCGCATGACTGTCTAACATGCTAGCTTTCCATAAACTGTGCATACCCATTAGTAAGAGCATGTCAACAGGCATAGAATGGCTTTTGTGTATTCATGAAACTGTTTCCGAAAAAGAAAACACTGTATGAATGTCATTTAGCGGAAGGAATGATCTTAAGGAATGGGGGGCTCTTTGCCCTACAGGGCGTGGTCAGGGCCCGGAAAGTCGCAGTTTCTAGAAACCGCCGCAGAGTGCGAAAAAACTTAACCGTAGCGCGTTCCGGCTTCAAACACCAGAAGTGGATCTACTAACATCTGCGTTAGGATCACATGGGCGCCGCCATTCGTGCTATTGCACTTTCATGTAGGGGCGCCCTCGTCGGGGCCAAGTTTCAGTTCAAAATATTCCTCATATAACCGAAGACTACTTTATTGTATAATGCTACACCTAAATAAAACAAATTGTTGTTTTTACCAAGTGGTCTTGCCTTGCCATGTACTGCGTCATCAATATTTTGTAATAGTTTTTGCTCCAGCTGACTCGTAGTTGTCAGCAGCATATCGACATCATTATACTCATTTCAAAATATACAGCTCCCAACGGCAGGTAACGGTTCGCGGTGCATTCGGATGGGTCTCGCGCTGTTTCGTTCCGCTCTAAATGTTTCGAGCCACTGCCGACCAACACACTCGCTTTCGTTCTCTTTGTTTTGATTCGTTAAAATGCTTTTGCGAGGCTCATTCAGTTGACTTCGGGGGAACGAAGGGACCATTGAAGCTTTCATCGGATGTACACTCGTTTCAAGCCCGAGAATATACGGATGGGTGAGTAAAACCCACTGCGTCAGTTTTTTGCCAATGACTTTGTGTGGGTGTCACACGGAGGCGACGCACTGCAATATTAAATTTTTCAACGTGCCATACTCTGTCGCCGAGAAAACGTGCGTTCCTTGCGGCGTGGCTTCACGTGGGAGGGACTGAGCCAACAAAAGTGCATTCCGGAAATTTATCGTTTGGTAACACAAATCAGCCCGCTGCAATAAAAGAAGGCAACTAACGCGTCGCATGTATCTTCTTATCTAGCTCCTATATCAGTGCAAAAAACGTATGAGTTATAAATTGGCGCTGTCGCATTTGAAAGAAGAAAGGTTTAGAGGTCTCATTTCTCCACGTTGTCAGTTCCGATTATTTTTACTGCACATTTAGTTCACATAATTATGAGTGTACTTTCACTTTAGTGTGATAAAGAGACCTTCACTATAATCAGAAAATAAAAATAATAAATATTCTTTTTTTTTCTGCCATAGCCTCCTGGAAACAGCTTTGTGCAATGGGCAAGGCTCTTGCTACATGAAACGCCTTGTAAAGAAGCTAACCCGAGCGATACAACATTCTTTATAGGGTACGTTTAATATTTGTATAACAAACTGTTCTTTACTCGTTCACTCTGTTTATATGTTTACTTTTGCAAAATTTCATATTGATTATGTTTATCAATATTTGGCGATGTTATTGCTTGTTTTTCCAAGAATGCCATGCAACGACAGCATGACTGCCCCCGAATGTCCACTCTGCAAGTGTGGTGAAACATGTGAACGTCTGCTACAACAGGTCTTCTTGAACTTCACGCTTGCAATGCTGTATTTGTGAATGGCTTACGCTTGCAATCGTCCACAAGCATTAGCTGTCTACTGTGTCATGCAATCTGCACTGCAATGGCGTTTAAATTGAACACTATCCCCGTGCATTAGTTACATTACGTGGCACTGCTCAGCTCGACGACGCAGGTTTTATTGCCAGCCACTGTGGTCACATTTCAATGGGGGAAATGCCAGGGCACTCGTGTGCTTAGATTTCATCTGAAGTTCAGAGAAAGACGGAAGCTTGAAGAGACGAAAAACTTGTGAACATGAGGTGTCGCTGGAGCAAATGTTTCGACAAGTAGTCTTGTCTTCTTCAAGACTACAAGTGCGTTTGTTTTAACCCCATGCAGTTAGAATCAATCTAAAGTTTTTCACTACTGTACGACTCATAATCATAACATGGTTTGCATGCGAATCATGAGAAATTTTAAATTACATTACAAAACGAACATCGTGGCATTGAGGGGAATTAACATTCTTTCCAACATTTAGTTGTGTCTTGGATGACCGTTTACAAACTACGCTCAAAACTGTTTTCCCTTAATTGACTGTTTAGATCATAGAAGTTTACAGAAAGATAAGTCAAAGCTTTACAAGGCTTTACAAATTGCATTAGCCTTTGCACATATGTTCAATTGGATCCTTCAAATTGTTTACAGCTAATAAACAAATTGTAAATGTGACGAGCGCTTCTTGCAGCACAGCTTCAAGTCACGTTTACGTCGTCGTGATGAGTGAGATTGTGTTCATTGGATGTGGTAGTGGTTGTTTTTATATAGTAGAGAAACGTTCCAAATTTGTTTGAGCAAACCTACTTCTGCTGTTTTATTAAATTAAAATGTCACACATAGCGCCTACCACTATGAAGTGAAAGTGTGTGCACTAATATCACGAAAAAAATCTAGGATATCGAAGAGGTAGTTAAAACGTACATAAACTTGACTTATCCACAGCCACGTGCAACATTTTACGTATTTCAAGCCGGAGCCTCTAAAAGTAGCACGGAGAAAACACAGCAACGCATGTGTTTCGGCAACTTGGTTCATACTTGATAAGAAACGAACGAGCGCTGAGAAATTGGGACATTAACAAGAGGCAGACTAGACCGGCGCTCAACTTTCAACTGAGGTTTATTGAAGAAACATGAAAGTTTGTAACGGCAACCAGCAAGGGCGATAACATTGGTAATGCATCCACCCGATAACAGAAGTGTCGAGACCTCACCATGAACACCACATCATGGGCACGCACCAATGCAGACTCAGCTGCCTAGCACTCAAAGGCGATAGAAAGTTAGGTTATCACCCTTGCTGGTTGCCATTATAAACTTTCATGTTTTAACACGAAAGTGATTTATGCCGGGGTCCACCAAGTACATCCGTGACGGTTATGACGTTGATGAAATGGACGCCAACGGGCGAGAAATAAAAAACCAAGAAAAGGATACCCCGCTGCGCATCGAACCCATGATCTTGCGGCCGCGACGGCAAGCACCCGATGCCTTACCGACTAAGCTAACTCGCCAGATGCTAGACACGGCGCGAACGCGCCTTATATCTTTCACACGTTCTCTTTCGCACGGTGCTCTCTGTTTGCGGTGTAGGTAGGCGACGCGGAGCGGGGCGGTGCCGCCGTCTGTGAGAGGTGAAAAGAAGTAAGTAATGCTCACGATCGACACTTACTAGCGCTTCCTCCGAGATTGCGCGCGATATCGGAGGTCATGGTTACAGCGTCTCGATATCAGCGAGGTACACTGGCCGCGCTGGCGTCGCCGAGGCACCCTTGACGCAGTTACGTTGGTTACGTTCTTTCTTCACCTTTCGCTTCGTCTTAGCGTGCGTCGGCTCATCGGAGTAGTGCAGCTTCCATATGCACCAACGGGATTTCTCCGCCGCCGACTGCTTCGATTGCGAGAGCACCGACTAACAAAACTGCTGCAATACGCGTTGCAGAAAGGACGCGATATTGACGGGCGAATGTCGTGCCTTGGTGGAGCGAGACTATCGCCTGCGAGACAGAGCACAGCGGGACGCACGCATTTGCGGCGCATGCTACGAACCTCTACCTCCCGTGTTATGAAGCGTAGCGTGTGGTAGTGTATGTATGAGCGCAGGCGTCGGTCACCCATTGCTAGAAAGCGCGCACCGTGCCGTTTCTCTCCTTAATTGACGACGCTTTGAAGAAGTGCATACGGGGTACCAATGTTGATTATGAGCTTGTTGATATCATCCTTACGCGGGATTCACGATTTGCTGTTTCCAAATATATGTTCACAAAGTCCGCTACAACAACGGTTTAATCATGATCATAGGCGTTAGTCGTCGCGCTAGAGATATGCCGTCAACATGGGTGCACCCACGTCAAAGCGGTGCTGTAGCTGCCAAACACGAATAGACATTGTACAAGCTCTCATATATCACTGCACAATAAGCACTACTTCTGCGAAGACACGTTACACTTTCGTGTTATACCGATTCCTATGACGGAGGGATCAGCCATGTTTTTTTTTAAATGCGGAGCATTTCTTAGTCGCACCTGCGGCGTCGGCCGCCGTCCACACCCCCACTGCGCATGCTCGGCTCGTCTCGTGCCGGCAGCAGACCTCTCCTCTCCCTCTCTCGCATGCTCGGCTCATCTCGTGCCGGCAGCAGTCCTCTCCTCTCCCTCCCTCCCTCCTCTCCGTCCCTCCCTCCTCTCGATCGAACGCGGGCGGTGTGTATATAAGCGGCGGAGCGCGCGTTCGGAATTCAATTAAGGGCGTCTTTACTTGGCTTTCGTTTGACTTGACGCTTTTCTTGACTCGAGTAGATGCGATGTAGCAACAGTACCTTCAATCAGCATCCCGCCACTCGTTGAAGGCAACGTTACCCCACCCTCACCGTCGTCAACAACAGCAAGCAACGCAGAAGACAAGGCTGCGAAGAGACGAGCATACACATTTTTTTTAATAAACCTCAGTTGAAAGCTGAGCACCGCTCCTGTGTCTCTCTTGTTTATGTCGCCGTTTCTTATCGCTCATTCGTTTCACATTGAGAAAACATTCTTCAGCTTCCAACACAGATATATTGAAAAAGTAAATAACACAATAACAAGTACGTAATATATTTGATCTTTATTTATCCAGCATTGGCATAGGCTAGCATCATGCTCCCCCCCTCCCCCCCCCCCCCCCCCGCCGTCCAGTTGGTTTCGTGAGTGTTTGCTTGCAACAGAGTGTTCAAGTCCCATCGACATGTCTATGCAATAAGCAGCAGTTGTTTACTGTTCTGTGCGAGCCCCAAAAAAGATGTACAGTGCATGCTTAAAGCTTATTTTCTTAGAATTGTGCTTCTTGAATCTGTAAGCACTCACCTTATATCTCTGTTCCTTTAGCATTCATCTTCGCTGCATACGCAGCAGTCAGATTACTACTTGCGCCAAGAAATTCTAGCTGTAGAAACTGTGTAACTGAACTATAACGAGGAATAAAACGAGCTTGAAATATTTTGTTCCGCCTATCACCTAAATACATAATACATATGGTATGGGCTCACGGCCGAGAATTAACAATTCGTGCCTACCCTGTAGACACAACGCGATATTGCTTACTTGTAACGCATACAAGATAACAACGCAGGGCAAGAAGGATGCAGAACTGCACGCATCTGCGATTGTTTGCGTAACATATTTAGCAAGACTACACTGCTCTCGCTGCGCCAACCATCTGTCGCCGTAGCGCACGTTTCGTTTCCGACTCCACACCATGCACTCAAAGATCAACACAACCAAGCAAGCGCCGCATAACTAACGGCAGGATAAGACCCTTGTCCTAAAGCTACGCGGTTGAACTCGGACGCCGCAATACAATGAGAGCAGCGTTCTTTCAGCGATCTCGGAGTTCAATTATATGCACATATTTGTCAGCTTTCAGACTCATTACTAGAGGCCGGATTTTAAGGCATTAAAAAAGCTCGTTTTAGGTGCCAAAAGTAGGCCGATAAAACAACTTTTTAGACCTACAATATCGTAAATATAGGCACCATAAATTTTCGCATAAATGCAAATAATTTCAAACGAATATGTGCGCGACCTCTATTTACGACAGGAAAACAAAAATGTTATTGCTTAAGATGGCACAAAGGCGCCAACGGTTGAACATAGCCGTGCAAGTGTGCTTTGTTCTGCACGGCGAATCACGTGTCCACTGTCGGATCAACGCACTCCTGGGGTGCTATGCAGGATGGCCCGAGCTTCTCGGGCACACGAGTTTGCTCCGAGCCCGCCCTACGACGGTCATGATAGGAAGACAGTGCGGAGCGCGCGATAGAAGCGTTGATAAAAACGGCTACAAGGACAAGAATGGCGTCAAAAACACATGCGCGGCATTTGCGGCGGTTTTCAAAGGAATACCGCGTGCGAACGCGTCAGCGCCGCCACTCAGTCAACATTTTGACAGTGCAGCAACGTCAGCGTGATTGCCGCGCTATCTTTTTGCCAACTGATGATCGCGCCTCCCACGGGCGTGTTCGTGGGTGTTTGTCCTCTTTCGGAAAATTCTTTCGTTCCTCCTAGTGCATGGAAATTTCCACTTTCGAAGGCAACAAGGGTGACCACGCAGCACTCTGGTGCAGGTCGTTTCGCTTCTCTGGAATATTACAGATAAATAAATGGACAGGTTACTGCTATACTTACATTACACGTATGAACATTTTTTTTGTATTAGCGAATCGGTAGAAACAGTGTCTCCGCAAACAAGTAATAGTAACATTTCTCGCCGCAAATCCCACCAGGGGCACTTGCTTCATAGCTGTGAGTGGTACGTCGTGAGAAGTGGTGAAATTTAATGCGAGACATCGTAGCCACGTGATGATATAACCTCTAGATCTTCGTGTGTGTGTGCACAGTCTGTGCGATTAAGCTCATAGATGAATCGTGCCGCTCGCTGGCGTTGTTGCGTGAGCACTACTCCTCGGCAAGAGGAAACGCAGTGGGCGGACCCGCTCTTCACCGCGGGCGTCTGTCAATCAAATTGATTGACGCGCGAACTCGGGCGCAAACTCGTTGATTCTGAAAAGGCCCCAGTTCAACTCATGGCTGTCATAGTGCTGGTGTGCCTGTCAAGTGTTTCACGCGGTGGAGGCTACTATAGTACTATATACAGCAGCTCATTTGCATATAAAATAATTTGTTAAGCTTGCACTACTTGCACAAGGCTGGGGCCATCCTAGGAGCTTGTGATCACCTAGCTTCTTCCAGCTTTTTACGTGGCTTGTCTACTCAGTATGCTTGGTCTGCTTCGGAGTAATGACCGTGTCAGTTTGGTCTCAATATTGATGCTATTGCTTAGTAAGGTCTTAGCTAACATGATAGTGAATAGTCATTTATTAATTGTTAATGGTTTAATTACCACGACATTAATTAAGTACACATGTAATTAGCATTATAATAATTAGCACGATCCGAATTAGCACGATCTCGGCGAGTAAGGTCTTGATTATCTTGGTTTTAATTACACGCTCCTAATTAGCATCATGTTATTTATCATGATCTCAATTACCTTGTTCTTAGCTTTACACGACTTCATTAGCATGGTCTTAGTAAGACGTGGCTTAGTTATCTCGACCTTAGCAAGATTTGGCCTAATCAGCTTCGTCATAGGACGTCCTGACTTAGCTAGGTATACCCCCCAGACAATTAGCTAATCAGCCGGGCGCACGTGCTCTGGAACCGACCGAGCAGACGATGAAGAAGAGAACGACGAGGGGGCGCGCCGGCCGAGCAACGCGCTGGAATGTACAGGGCGACCATGGTGATTATACACATGGCCTCGGCAATTAGCTATAGCCGCGGTGTTGTAAGGCGTTCGGTCGGAACTAATCTCGGAGGCCACGGTGCTTATTATTCTAAAGGATACTTGCTGCAGACATTAAACGCTTGAAAACGAATTCAAACGGCCCGCGCACACATAAAAAATGTAGTTAGTAGAGCTTTCTGCCACTTTTCCTGCATGGGTGCACGTCTGCACTCAGTGGAACGAAAAACAAATGTAAGAAGGTGCATCTAGCTTTACGACGGACACTAAAGGCAAATAACAATTTATGTCAGAGTGAAAGCTCAATGTATGACAACTTCTAAAATGGCAATATTATCAACAGCAACGCCCTACTTATCGAGAAATTAAGCTAAATGTATCACATGATGAGCGCCACGAGTGGGAGATTTTCGAAGCAATCCCGATGACGTATGAGAGTCTACCTACAATAAATCACTAGTAATCAAACTAGCAGCATTAAAAAAAGAACCTTCCGTGCATCAAAAGACGTAATAAAATGCTGTTTGTTCGTTTCCGTTTGATTCATGGAAAAAAGAATCTTTTGTGGCGTTGCCATGGGGAACGGCGAGCGTGGTTCAAAGGTTCCGTTTTCGCCGAACTGCGCTTCGCCCGGCGCCCTGGGGCGCAATCGCGGAACGATGCTATTTCCGATTCCATGCCATATTCTATGCTATACTTATCATCCACCACTCACGGCTGGCTGATCGCGTTGATAACGCGGACGGACCATCGTTCTGACCACTAGCCAAGCGCGAAAAGCACTAATGGCATTGGAATCGGAAATAGAATCGCTCCGCGATAGCACCCCTGCTTCGCTCACGCGGTCGCGTCTCAGTGGTAGTTTCGGAATCGCGTACTGCCGCGTATGTTTTGCGCGCTCGTGAAAGTCGCTCTGACAGAAAGTTCGACAAAATGATACTCGAATAGGCAGCGCACAAAGGCAACGAACACGTACACAAAAAAAGACGCAAACACAAACACACGTGTACGTGTACGTGTGTTTGTGCGCTGCCTATTCGAGTATCATGGCTCACCAACTAGCCCATCAGTACATTTTAAGCAAGTTCGACAAAATGTCGCATGCATGATATTGCCGGATGCCCGAATGGTGCACAACGCCAGTGCTGCAGCAAGGAAACCGATGTGTCTTTTCACTGGGTGCCGCGGAATGAACCCTCTCGCTGAATTGGAGCCCAGCGTCGCGAGCCAATGTCTCGTTGTCAAGTTCTCCGTCCACATCCATTGCGGCGATTGCGGCAAGCTTCGATGGCTTCGATGGCCGTTGTTGCTGCTGTGGGTCCCGCTACTTTCGCTCTGCTGCTACTAGTGTCGGCGGCCGCGCAGTAGGGCGGGCAACGTTGGGCACGGCAGCAGTGACGTATGAAAGTCTGATTTCAGGCGGGTGACTTGAAGTGCGCTAACGCGATGCGGACCACGAAAACGTAATTTTATTTCAAAATAAGCACTTCCTTGGCATACAAGTAACACTGCGAGGTTTCTGGACCGCTGTTTCAAATTTCAACGTGAACTTAATATTTGCCTTTAGTGTCCCTTTTACACCACCCAACCTGCTCGACCGCCCTTGATGTGACGCCTCGTTCCATCGTAACCAATGGAACGGAGCGCGCGCTGAGAGATGGATTTCACCTTATCGTACTGTTAGCTCGTTCAAAAGGGGGTGTCGCCAGAGCTCGGAAAGATACCGAGTTTCGCCAAACTCGGGCCATCCTGCATAGCACCCCTGGGTGTCTTTTCGGCGTGACTGAGAAGGGCAGGGCAGGATCGGATAGCCAGACCGCTTAAAGACCAGAAGGGACGGCATCCTCCTATTGGCGGGGTCAAATCGCGTAGAGCCAATTTCTCCCCTGGCAGTGAACCACTGGCGTAGCAGGCGGGGGCGCGGGGGGGGGGGGGGCCAGTCTAAGTACCGACCACAAAGTATGGCCGTTCTTGCGCAAGGAAATAACGAGGAAAGGGGTCCAGGGGAGCGCGCCCTTTCCCTCGTTATTTTCTTGCGCAAAAACAGCCATACTTTGTGGCTGGTACTTGAACATGAACCGACTAGCCCAGCAACGTGTACCTCCAGGAGGGGGGGGGGGCAGTTCGGGGGGTTGAAAATCCCCACCCCCGAACTGCCCCCCCCCCCACACCGAAACTTTTCAGTATTGCATGTGTGATATAAACGCACACACACAGACGCATGCACGAACATACATAAAGCATGGTTGAAACCCCTGAAAAAAATTCTGACTACGCTACTGTAGTGAGCACCTTAAAAATTAAGTTACATACAAAACAAAAGCTGCGTGCACATCGCATTTTTCTTTTTTTATTTTTTCCTCTTCACTTTCCCTTCCGCTGACGGCTCTCCGCGGTTTCCCATTCGCCAACCACTCGCGCCATGTCCGCGCGGCGGCGAATTCTCGCCCGCGTGTCGCACTTCACTGCTGCTAGCGGTTGTTTCCGGGAGCTGGTTGAACTAGAGGACTAGGTTGAACTCCATAGTTCCGAACAGTGAATGTTGCCCGGTAACGTCAATAACAGTCTCAAACTACACCCGGGAGCGAAACTTGATGCTAAATAGTGTTCATGTAAGCGCCAGTTTTGCGAATAGGCATTTATAGGCATTTGTAAGTATTTAGGCACGAACGCCAAAAATAGGCATTTATAGGCACTATCAAAACACTATGAAAGCCCTTCTTAACCTCTAATTCATGCTCATATATCAGAAATGGCGCGATAGTAGGGCAGGGTACGAAATAGGCATTTGCCTAAAATCCGATCTGTACTCATTACACACGTACAGGTTGAAAGCTTTCGATGTGTATGAGTCATTTGTTTTGCTTGGACCTCACTGTATAAATTGCCTGTATGAACTTGGGCACCCACAATAAACAATGCAAGCCTTATTTGTCTGACGTTGTTTTTGACAGTCGAGGCCACTTTGGTCACCTGGCGATAACTACTACACACGCGATCCGCGTTTTAGCAACGACAAAAAATCACAGCATATCCACGGGGTGAATGATGATGAGTGGGGCGAAGCTCCGGAGAGAATCATCGGTAAACCGTGAAACTCGTCCGTGAAATTCGCCCAGTACATCATATAAAGAGTGTGAAACACCGTGTATATATAAACAACAAACTTTTATTGTACTGTTGGTTTATGTGGTCCCTTCATTATCACCGCTTTGTGATCGGTGAAGTGCAGGGAAAGTGTCCTCTCCCGAGCGAAAGAGAAAGCGCGCCAAGAGCGAGCGCCTTGTCTGCCTCCATACGGCGACTCCGAGCGAAAGAGAAAGCGCGTTCGGTCTCCCGTTCTCGAACGGCTGGATCTTCGCGACGCTGCCGTGCCGCTTCGGCCTCCCGTTCTCGAACGGCTGGATCTTCGCGACGCTGCTGTGCCGCTTCGTTCTCCCGTTCTCGAATGACTGGATCTTCGCGACACTACCGTGCCACTTCGGCCTCCCGTTCCTAGCACTGCGGGGTTTTCACGGCGTCGCCGAGCAGCCTGACGACGCGCTTCGGCCTCTCTTTCTCGCACGGCCGGATTCTGTCTGCGAGCGCGCGCTGCCGCCGCCTTAGCGCGCTCGTCGCTCCGCCGCCTTGTCTTCCATCCGGCGACTCCGAGCGAAAGAGAAAGCGCGCCAAGAGCGAGCGCCTGGATGGATGGATGCTATGAGCGTCCCCTTTATAACGGGGCGGTGACATGTCTGCCACCAGGCTCGAAGGAAAAGAAAAAAGAAACCTTCCGTGTTTCATGTTGGACTAATACCTTACCTCCATTGATGAAATCTATGTTATTATACCAAAAAAGATATAAATTCACGGTCCATCTCTCTGCCTCTTAAGGCAGAATGGACCTTATTTTTCTCCATTATTTATTTTTGTATTTCATCTCTACTTTTCTGCCACCAATACTCTAACCGTCTCTTACTTATTTCTATCACGGACGTGTTCAGCTTCCATTGTTGTCCCTAAAACCCAAGGCTTCCTGTAAGACTCGTGCCCACGCGTATACCTGGGTGAATATCGCCACATTCAATAAGTACATGTTCCATCGTTTCCTTAGTTCCCCCGCAGCATGTACATTGTTCGTCTTCGTTACTGAACCTCGCTTTATAACTACGCGTTCTAAGGCAGCCCGACCTTGCCTCGAACAGTAAAGCGCTTCCCCTTGAATTATCATAAAACCTTTCCCTCCTTATTTGGTTTTTTCTCTTGCGGTAGTTACTCAGAGCCGGCTTCTTTTCCATCGCTGTCATCCAATAAGTCTTCTCCGCCTCTCTGACCTTCCGCTTAATGCTCCCTGTTGCCATATCGCCCGCACTGCTAGCCGTATATTTACTGGTGAGCCTCCTAGTTCTTTTTCTCCACTGCGTGTCAACGCTTTTTCTATACAAATACCTGAAAACCTTCTCTGCCCCTCTACTCTTCTTCATTTTCCTCAGCCTCTCCTCGAATCTCATTTTGCTCTGAGCTTCCCTCACTTCAAAGCCTGTCCATCTCATATCACCCTTTACAGCCTCATTTGTCGTCTTCCCGTGAGCGCCCAACGCGACGGCGGCCCACCGTCCTTTGATTTACATCCATTCCTGATTGTACCTCTGACTTCATGCACACCACTGAGTTCCCAAATGTAAGCCCCGGGACCATCACACCCTTCCATAGCCATCGAAGCACCTCGTACCTATTGTATCCCAATAAAGCTCTGTGCTTCATAATTGCAGCATTCCTCTTTCCCTTTGCTACCGATGCTTTCTCTTTACCTCCATATATATATCCCCCTCATATACCCATACTCCGAAGACAGCGTTGCTAATTTCAACGCTGTCCTTGCTACTTATTCCTTCCCATTCTATACAAACTGTATTTTCTCGGTATATTTCCCTCAAAAGCTGTATACAGTCGTCACCTATGCCCACTTCTTTCAATATATCCCACAAAATTTCCTGATTAACGTTGTCATACGCCCCGGTGATATCTAGATAAGCTACGTATAAGGGCCTGTTTTCTATTTTCGATATTTCTATACACTGGGTAAGAACAAACAGATTATCGTCTAACCGCCTGTCGATTCGAAATCCATTCTGAAGTTCTCCTAATATATCATTTTGTTCTACCCACGCTTCTATTTTTAATTTTACTGCCTGCATCGCCAACCTGTATAGCAACGATGTAATGGTTAGCGGTTTATACGAGTGAATGTTATCCTTTTCTCCCTTGCCTTTATAGATTAAGTTCATTCTACTTTTTCGCCAACTGTCTGGTATTTCCGTCTCCTGTAAGCACTTTTCTACGGCTTTCAGCAGTGCTTCTTTAGTTTTATGTCCGAGTTCGTTAATGAGGCTGACGGGAACCCCATCTAAGCCCGGAGTAGTGCGCTTAGGAATTTTTCCTTCGGCCTTCTTCCAATTGAAATTCTCTAGTACTACATCTTCGTCGGTTGCACACCTTTGCGTACTTTTACTCACCGGGCGAATCCCCTGGCCGACCTTTTTAAACGAATCGGCTGTTATCTTTCGGATGTAACCTAGCGCTTCATACCCTTCCAATTGATTTGCTCCTTCATCTACCATATGTTGTTGCATTGTGACAGACTTCCTACCTAGCGCTTTTAGGAGGCTCCAAAATATCCTAGGCGCGGCCTTCTTGTTTTCGCGAATCTCTGTCATCCAGCGTTCACTTTCGCCTTTAATTTTTGCCTCGACTAATTTCTGCACAATGGATTTTTGCTCTAAATATATTTCCCATATTTGGTTGACTTCGTCCTGTGGCCGCTTCTCCCTTTTTGCTTGCCTGTGCTCCGGTGATGCCTCACGTCGCTTCTCGATCGCCTCCCGGATTTCTTTGTTCCACCAACTTTTTGGCTTTCTCTTTCCTTTCCAACAAATAGTTTTCTTCTCTTTTTCCATTTCTTTCGTGATTACATGTAGCAGCTCACTATACTTCCAGTCTTTGCCTGGTACTTCGTCTACTTTTTCCTCGACTCTTGCGGCTATATTTGTTATTTGTTTGTCATTTAGATACAAGCTGCCAAACTTTGATTCTATGTTCATATTTTCAGTTTTATATCCCATTTGTGATATTATGCGTTTATGATCACTACCCAAGCTGTTAATGCCTTCCTCGTCTATTCTCATCTCTCTAAGTTTGTCATATATTCTTTCTGTCATGAGACAATATTCAATGCTCGATTGCCTGTTTCCGACTTCCCACGTGATCTGCCCCTCACACTTAGGCCCCACGTTAACTATCTCAAGACTATGTTGCTCGCAGAGATCTAGCAATAACTTGCCATTGGTGTCTGAATATCCTTCAAGGTCACGAATGTGAGCGTTCATGTCCCCTAGAAGCAGGGCTGGGCAAATATACTTTGAAATTGTATCGCGATACAATACAAGATACTCAGACAAAAAGTATTGGAGATACAGATACAAGATACTGCCGCAATAATTGTATTTGATACGATACTTGGCACTTGTGTCTTAAGATACTTCGATACATTCTCATATTTGTTATTATAGATCCATATAATGTAGCAGCAAACGCCTATGCACGAAAATGTGTGCTCGAAAATTTCTTAACTGTGACCTATTTTGTTTCACGTTGATGAATATCTGTTATTATCCTCAAAAGTTCTGCCCTTCTTGATCAAAGTGAATTAGTTTTCTTCCCAAACAACTTAGTGGGGCTTGTTTTAGCTTCTTCACGGGACAACTCTATATACACTTCGCTGACAGCGGTTCTTGCTTGTCAATTTTGCATTGGTGGGAGTCGCTGCTCAGCTTGCCGACCAGCAAGCGGGTTGCCATTAATCACAAATAACGTCCATAGGAAGCCTTCGCACGACGGCGCAAATACCGGTGTGGACGTTTACCTTGTTCGTAAAAGAAGGTTTGCACAATACCGTATATCCGAACAGGCGTACAGCAGCAGCAACTCTGGTAGTGGCTTTTTTTTTTGTAGGGGGAGAGGAGGGGGGAACGCATGGTGTATACGGGGTTTGAGACCATTCGCTAGCGGCCCGGCCGGCACACATGACAGTCTCCGTCCCATTTGTTTTTATTTTCTAAATAGGTATGTTCGTGAGCTACAGACATGACTGATCTCAAGCATTTCTTTCGTGGGGAACATGTGGTCACCATGTGCTGAAGCATAACCGTGGAACAAAAAATATACATTTCAATCCGCGTCCGGATTTCACTCGTTGTGTACGTCGGTATCGATGTTTCTCGAATCCTGACTCCAAATCCCCTTCAGAAATGACCTATATATGAGATATGGGATCCTTTCAAATGGCAACGTCATTTTGTTCAAACTCTCTCCGACCCCACCATCTTCACTGTCCCGGCCCTTGGAGCTAAATTTCGAGACTGCGGCCCGCCGGCTATGAGCTGAGTTTGAGACCCCTGGTGTATACGTAGATGACGTAAAACTGCAATAAATTTCCATGATCGTACTTAGTCGCTGGCGTAAGGGACTCTTTGTTGATATGCTCACTAACCTGCAATCTTTTAGCAATTTTTCTGCAACTAGCGAATATTATCAACACAGAAATGTCTCAGACGTATTGTATAGTTGCACAAAGCGTCGCAGGACACTGCCGCTATTCGCACTATTGCCGCTTATAGCTCCATTTCGTCCTCTCTAACTTTCCTTCCCCTCCCCCCTTCCCCAGTGCAGGGTAGCCTGTCGGACTCAGCCCTGGTTAACCTCCCCGCTTTTCTTTTAATCTTAATCTCTATCTTACTACGCGGCGATTAGTAATAGGAAAAATATTTAAGACTGCCTAAAACAGGAAAACAAATATAAGTAAAATAGAGAGGTGGTTTGGTATCAAACGTTCACATTGAATGAGTACAGAAACACAATACAGACGGCGCCCTTAAAAGCTATTAGTATGAAGAGTCGTCAACTTACCTGTTGAGACAGTAGAATATTCAGTGCCCATGGAAAATTGCCTGAAACGGCTCGTTGGGACACTCATGAGTAAAACGGAGCATTCTGTAAAACAACGTTTCTCGAATCCCCTTCCTAACATCTTTAAGATGGCCTCCTAATGATTTCCATTATTATAATGAAAACTCAATTTCGCTATTTTCTTAAGCGGTAAGTAGAATATTTTGTACTCTATACCATAGGTCGGCAAACTCACTCATGAGTCGACTCACTCAGACTCACTCAGACTCAGATCGAGCCGTGAGTCTGAGTGAGTCCGCGTGAGTAATATTTTGGTGAGTTTGAGTCCGAGTGAGTCCGGCTGTGAAAAATTCCAGTGAGTCTGAGTCCGAGTGAGTCCGGATGAGCAAAATTTCAGTGGGTCTGAGTCCGAGTGAGCCCTAAGCGCAAAATATATTTCTTGAGCGAGTCTGAGTGAGCTCCGCACTTTTTTGCCGACCTATGGTTTTATTTAAATAACTTCAGCATTAATATCAGCCTTATGTCGGCTCAGATTTATACTCCCGTCGACTCACACATATTTCAAAGCACTAGTGTTCATACGCCAGCTCAATGTTTATTGATCAGAGGCGTGAGCTGCAGAGGGGCAGAGTGGGGGGAAGGGGGGGGGGGAAGGGGGGGGGGGGGGCAGGTGACTCCCCCCACAAGCTCTTTCACAGGTAGTTATTGATAGAAATATCTCGTGTGAGTAATCTCTTTCAATAAAAATGTCCTTACTGGAGTGCAACCACTGATAACTTATATTTGAAGGTACGAGATTAAAAGGCACCAACTATAGCACTATTTATGCGAGATATTGGCGTTGACACCATGGTTGAAAAAGCTAATTATGTGCTAACGGACTCATGAGTCGACTCACTCAGACTCAGACAACGCCGTGAGTCTGAGTCTGAGTGAATATGAGTCAGTAATATTATGGTGAGTTTGAGTCCGAGTGAGTCCGGCTGAGAAAAATTTTAGTGAGTCTGAGTCCCAGTGAGTCCAGTTGAGGAAAATTTTGCTGAGTCTGAGTCCGAGTGAGCTCTAAGGGCAAAATATATTTCATGACTGAGTCTGAGTGAGCTCCACATTTTTTGCCGACCTATGCTCTATACTCAAGGCACGCCCACATAATAATATATTTGTTTTCAATATCACCTTGGCAACGTCTAAATGTGTAAAGAGTAGTAGAAATAAAGCACACAGAACAATAAACCAGAAATCTTATTTCGGCATCGCGTTACAAAACTTATTGCAGTGACCAGACCAGAAAAACAGTGCATAGACCTATAGGTAATGTATGTGATGCAAAATGAGAGCTTAGAAAGCACTTTTGCTAATAAACAAATTATGATTTCATAAATTCTTTGAATAAATATAGATGGAAGTGAAAAATACGGCACGCCAAAATATTTTCTGCTAGGTAAACGCTTGCTCTATTAGATCTAGCATCAGTACCAGTTGTGCTAAAGTTGTTAGAATCTTATTTGCATATAAGTTAATTCATTGCACGCAAGTCAAACTTACATCCACGAGATCCTTCAAATCGCTGATATGTAAAATACATGCGACGCAAAGCAACCCCATTTTTCCACGCATCACATTTCGTTACGGAGCAAGACGCAAGAGAATCTTCAATAACGACACTGTAACAACATCAGAATTTGCGCGATAGACACCGCACGCAGTGGAGTACGCGGCGCATGTACAGTGGCTGAGAGCAAGTGTGGCGGCATTGGCGCTACTAAAAAGAAAAGAGATCTAGAAAACTAAAGGTATGTGGGCTGGGTTTAGACGTCCGCGTGCTTGTCTTCCTCATTTTCTACCCTCACTGGATGACTCTGGCGTAAAAATAAAATAACACCACTGCCCTTACACTTATTCAGATGGCTTAGTGACACCAGTGCCAGCTTGAGAGGCGGAGCTTGGCCAACGATTATTGTTTCGCACGGTTGTGTTGCGATAGAAGTATCTTGTATCTTAAGATACACGATACATTATCGAATGTATCGGAAATACAGATACTCGTCTTTCGAGACGTATCGCGACACAGATACAAGATACCCATAGAGTATCTAAAATAGTATCCAAGATATATGTATCTTCGATACTGCCCAGCACTGGTTGTGAAGCACTTCCTCCCTCAGTAACAAAGCACTCACTCAAACTGCATTGAAATGAAATAGAGTGGAAATCGGGGAGCCAGCCTCCGCAGCGCTGATTAGGGCGCCTCGACGCCAGCGTTGAACATGATAACGCTGGCATTACACAGTTATAGTTTAGCGGGTTTAGTGAAATAGCGGGCTTAGCGGAATAGCGGGATCGAAATGCGCATGTGGAGTACACTAAGCGACCCGTAGCGTTTACCGTACGCACGCAATTCTTCAGATTTAGCGTTACCGTGTTTTACGTAGTTAACGTAGTGCGCGTAAAACATGGCGGCGATTTGGGACGCCCGCTTCGAACTGAATTTAGCGTTGATGTGGACGCACCACTTATTTCGTAGCAAACGACTGTGCGAAAAGGCTTCGCTTGCCTTCAGGTAGCTTCGATGACAGAGTATTACGAATAACTTGGCGTAGTTTTTGAGATCGCTTCCCATTTCTGACGTCCCTAGTCCTAACTAGAGTGTCGGTGTAAACAAGTCTGCAACATGAAAATATTCGCTTTTGGTGCGTAGTTCATAATTATTTACTGTTATTTTCACTAAAAAAAGTAGTAATATTGTTGCGTGCGGGGATACAGGCGAGCATTCTTGGTTTTGTCCTTTTCACTTTCTTTAACGCATTCACCCTTCGCTAGGTGGCGCCACCGTCCCACTTTGAGCACGCAAACGCTCTCCCGCTAAACTAAAACACGCTTTCTGCAACCAATGTTTCCGGCACGGTAACACTATTCCCTTAAACCCCGCTATCACGCTAACGTTAAACTATAACTGTATATTGAGGCGCCCTAGCGCGGAGGCTGCGGAAGCGCGTCCTGTCGGCGTTCCTTAGTGTCATGATGCAGTACTTGAGTTCACACCTCCAAGACGGCTACACCGCCCCACGCCAGCAAGGTCACTGTGAAAGGGAGAAGATGTGAAAGATATAAGGCGCGTTTGAAAAAGCTCATGCATGAGCGTCGGTGGCGCAGTGGGTAAAGCGTCCAACTGCCAACGTCGCGGACGGAGAGGCCTTGGTTTCGACACCCAAGTCAACGAAATTTTAAATGCGAATGCATTTCTTAGTCGGGCTATGTAAGGCATCCGGCGTTGTCCGCGCGCCTCTCCGCTCTCACTCCCTTTCCCATAGCAACAGCTGCGGGCGTGCGCGCTTATCCTCGCCCCTAGCAACCGGAGCAGGTGGTGCGGGCGGAGTAGCGGAGAGTTGACAAGAGTATGAAGTTGGGCATGTTGGTAAAGCATAACTGATCACGTAGCGCAAAATTTGACACAGGACAAGAGAGGGGGACGAAGACGCGCGAAGTAAGCGCTCGTCTTCGTCCCCCTCTCTTGTCCTGTGTCAAATTTTGCGCTACGTGATCAGTTAGCGGAGAGTGAGCGGAGTGGAGGAGCGCGCTCTGGCGTGTGAGGGCGCTCGCATCGTGGGAGCTCGGCGTAGCTCCCGCGTGTGTGTAGAGAGTGTAGGAGAGGGTAGGTGCAGTGCTTCGCCGCTCCTTCTCTCGCCGTTCGCTCTCTCTCCTCCCTGCGCCACCGCCTCAATGCAGTACGTTTGAAACGCGTTTGTAGCGTTTGTGCTGCCTTGGCACAGCCTGAAAACAGCGCGTTCTAAACGCGTTTGTGCTGCATTCAAGGCGGTGGCAACATCCCTGAGGTGATTACGAACGCACGTAGGAAGCGTTCGTTGAAAGGGGCGCCCAAAAGGGAGACACTTGAGCGCGTCGATGTGTCCAGCTTTACGCCATTAAAATTACTACACCGTGTACTCTCGGCGCAAGAAATGCATTCGCATTTCCTCACGATTCCCTTCGGGGAGGTGGGGGTATTTTCTTTTCTTATTGGTTTTCTTCGTTATCTGTTCGTGTGCATTTTACCGACGTCACATTCGTGACGGAAATGATGTCAGTGAAGTCTTGGTGGACCCCGGCATTAAAACATTTTCACGTTATAAAAAGAAAAGAAAAAGAAAATACTGAATTTTTTATCCGTTGCACTTCAAATGTAATCGTATGAGCTCGACAACCGAACATAATTTTGGTTCCAGCCTCTCGAATCGCAGCGCCTTTGTGTACAGTCGACCGTCAGAGGGCTAGCGGACGCTGTTCACTGAAAATAAACGGAACAGGCGCTTTAGTTTGAGATCCCGTTGTATTATGTTTTTCCTGAACAATGGAAGTGTTGAGATAATTTGCGAAGGTGGGCTCTCGTGGTGACGTCATAGATGTTAACGGCGTCTGCTAGGGGCTACATAGTTCTTAATTCATAAAAACGTGTTACTTTGGTTACAATGTACGAAAGGAGGTGTATTTTAAGGTCTTGTTTTTCAATCTTTGCTAGACACAGCAATAATTAGAACTGACAGACAAGAAAGCCAAGGAAAGTATATGAGATGTTCTTTGTAGTAATTATGGTGTAAATGTGAAGAAAATAAAGGGGACGAAGTATGTTACAGTGTTATAAGAGAGCCAGTGACTTAACGTAGGACGGTTCAGGAAATTTTTAGCGAATATCTGGCCAGTGTACGAGAGACAAAAAAAAAAAGACCATCTCAAATCCATGACGTCACACCAGGCAGATGTTTAGGAGAAGGCGGAGGCTTGACGACCTGGGAAATCCTCGAACAAGGGTTGCCGCTCTAGCCAATGTTTTCGACAAATGGTCTTGTCGCATTGACTTCCTGCCGCCTTGAAGAAGACTAGACCACTTGTAGACACGTTGACTCTTCGAACGACCCCTCCCCCCCCGTGCAAGGATTCTGCACGGCGTCACACTGACATTCATTCGGCGAGGTTCCGCTGGCACTAAATTTAGCAACGACATTTTGACCGTAGTTTTCGTTTTAATTAATAAACATATGTGATGGTGAAATCAACGCCAATAACATTTCCAGACATTAGCTTATCAGTCTAAATTTATTCATTGCTACACTTCAGTGATCCTTTAAAGGGGCCCTGCAACGCTTTTTGAAGACGGTCACAAAACGCTGCCGATCGGTAGTCGAGGCTCCTGTGAGCATGTGAGGCGAATGTAATAGTACAGCACGCAGCATGGAATTTGCAATTAAATCTCAAGATCAGCTAGAGACGGCTCTTCTCTCGACAAGTGATGCGATATATCCAAATCAACTGCGCCACATACCCAAAAAGACACGGCTATTATCCGATTTGAACATAGTGAGCTGCATAGTTACCGAGGCTGCCGCGTTGTGGCGCGACGTGCCCGCGTCGCAGCACGTCGCGGCGCGTGTAAGTGAGCGGCGCGGAACGTTTATACGTTGGCTGCGCGTGAGTTCAAAGAAAACAGGAAGAGAAAGTGTTCCCTTTCATCTCCCTACCCTCCCCTGCGTAACTTTCAGCGCCCACGCTGGGACGTAAGGAGAGAGAAAGCTCTCAGAGCGTTCGACAAATCCCCTAACTGCGCTCGTACTGGACGTATTCTAAAAACTTTTTGCGGCAGTCGATTCGTGAGGCCATAAACTTCGGCAGTGACGTCACTTCATAATTACGGGTGAGTGTGGTGCAGGGCCCCTTTAACGAGTGTCGTGTCTCAGTTCATTACAGCGCGGCTTGTAGCTCTTCTTCCGGCGGCAGCTTCAGAGCTTCAAACTCCCGCTTGGCTTCATCCAGTAGCTCGGTGTCCCTGAGCAGATCGAGCGCCGTCAGCGCCATCACCTTGGCCACCATCAACGTGGGCGGCTGGGAGTCCGAGGCGTTAGCTGCGGCTGCGAAACCTCGCGTGTGGTTGGCCGAACCCTTCTCGACGCGGATGCGGAACATCGGATGGATGGCTGGCACCCGGTACGACACGTTGCCGCAGTCAGTGGCACCTCCCAGGGGCGTCAGGTTCTTTTCCTCGTCGTCCAGGAAGGACATGCCTATTGTGTGGAACAGAGCGCAGCATGGTGTAGAGAAATAACATTGGCCTGAATAGATAGATAGATAGATAGATAGATAGATAGATAGATAGATAGATAGATAGATAGATAGATAGATAGATAGATAGATAGATAGATAGATAGATAGATAGATAGATAGATAGATAGATAGATAGATAGATAGATAGATAGATAGATAGATAGATAGATAGATAGATAGATAGATAGAAACGGTCAAAGTGACTTTAGTTCGCTAAGAAGTATTTCGCATTTAATAGCACAAGGAGGAGCAAAATAAAAAAAAATAACGGGAGGCCTGCGCGGAACAAGCAGCACAGTCCCAGCGAAAGCTTGAAGAGCCGCCCCTACTAGAGCCCGTCGTAAACTCTCTTGGTGCAGCTACCACAAGTACTTCAAAATGGTGGATAAGCGGGCTTGTTGGTTCGTACAAATAGTTTTTCAAGCAGCGCAAAAATAGGACACCGACAATAGACCACACAACACAGGAGCTGTGTTGTGTGGTCTTCTCGGCGTCCCGTTTCCATGCTGTTTGGAAAACTGTGTATTACAAGTACGTTTGCCAGGTATCCACTACGCCATAAATCATCATAATTTTTGTGAAGTGTGTGATAGCACCCATTACTGCCATTATTGCTCGTTCCGCGGAAGAGCGAGGTACCCGCCACATATATTTAAGGCATTATGTGCACCTTGTCGATGTTGTGGCTGCTGACGAGGAAGAATCATGCCTGATCCCTCTGTAACGGGTTGGAAGCATTAAACGACCCAATCGTCACGCACTTCGCATTGTATGACGCCTTCTTTTTATTTTGCTCTTCTACTACGCTATATTACATATATTAACGTGATTCTTTCCCGACGTGGCGCCTGTATAGGGTCTTCTTGCGAAGGAGTTTCGAGCCAAACGTGGCTTTGTGGTAGAATACTTAGCTGCGGCGCAGAGGGCCCGGGTTCAAATCCCATCCGACTCTAAATATATTTTTCTCATTTCGCGCGATAGCGGTTAAGGACACCTGCGGCGGCTGCGGCAGACAACTGTGAGTGGGCTGCTTTGATCTGTAAAATTCGAGACCCCTTGCCCTATCAGGAAGATGGGGGCAAGCGAAGCTTGGCGTGGTCTTGGCTCTTTCTTTCTTTCGACGAAGAGTAATTCGACGAAAATTCATTACGACAGGTCGCATACCGAAGGCATGGCCGTGCTTCCGGTAGGTCTCCGCGATGGCGGCGTTGTGCACGACGTTCATGTACGAGGTCTTCCTTTCCAAGTCTAGGGAGCAGCCCGTGGCTTCCGCGGCCGCTCGGAAGCAGGCCTCGACTCTCCGCCGGAGCTCGATCAGTTCCTCGGAGTTCAGAGCCCGGACATTGAAGGACATCTCTGTCACTTCGGGGATCACGTTCGGGTATTTGCCGCCTTCGGTGATCACACCTGCGTGGTCGACATTTAAACGCTGCGTGTGCCTTTTATTTCGTGAGCATCATGTAGCAGGGTCAAATTATTAAAGAAAAACGTTCTGCAGCATGCTACGCTCTCTGTAACGCTTGATGGCCGAACCCTGCTTCGCGGTTGGTAACGCATTAAGTTATGCAATCAGGGACCACATTTCTTGCAAGACATAAGCCGCCGTCCGAGAGGCATTAAATTGATTTGACGTTCTCAGTCAACTGCGTCGTCGCACTTTTGGCCAAGCGGCGATGCCAACTGATGACGCCATATGATGACTACGTGATGACGTCGCACATTTTAAAGAACTGTGACGTCGTAACGATGCCACATGGTGATGTCACAGCAAGACGTCATTAATGACGTAGGCCACGTGAGTTTTTGTACCAGTTCATTCGCCTTCCGTGTTTTGCTCAAGAAGCAGTATTTACAGTAGTTTTTTTTTGCGTCAAATGAAAGGCCACGCCCTCAAGAGCCTAGAAAATGTACTGCTAAGCGTGAGTGCATTCTGAAAAAAGTAATTATGGTATGTTTTTAAAAGCAGCTTTCGTTTCGTACTGTACCCTGACGTCGCAACACGGTATGAGCTTTTCGTCACGTGCTCACGCAAGATATTGTGACGTTTCCACGGCCGCTCTGCAACGTGGCTCAGTTGATGACGCACAGGCGACCATTTTGACTGTTTTGGTGACGCACGAGCGGCCATTTTGGAAGTTTTTCTACCTGACATCATCACAACTAGCCAGACTGCCGCGTCCAGACAGCCTGACGTCAAGCTAGTGTCGATGTCGGTACGTGCGCCATGGGAAAATTGACTTTAATACTAAAATAAAATATCTTATCACCATTTGCAGAGCTTCACACTTGCTCAGAGCTGTCTCTGCATACAGGTGATTTGTATGTCAGAGTAAACTCAACTTCGAAAAATGGTGTTAGTACCCTCTTAAGACACTTGAGTCTTTCGATTGAGGCCTGTTGTGAGAAGCCAACCGTGTCTATGGTAAGGTGGAAAGCAAGCCAATAGAGAACCATTGAACGACGCTGCATATACGGTTAGTTGGTATTGGTAGGTTCCATCAATACTAATATGGACTGGCGAGCGCTCCACCTTTGGTTTTCTCTCTCCATGTTTCTTCTTTTCACGCTCCCCTATGCTTATGCTATCGTATTTCCATTGGCTAATGGTGTATATGCAAAATACTGTTTAATAATGTAGGCCAGGGTTGGAATAATAATCGAATTAGAACGATCTAAACCTTAAGTAAGCGTACTTTCACGCACTCAGTGTTTAAACGGGAGTGTGCACCGGAAATAGGTTAAGTACACTAAGGAAGTGAGTAGGGTAAAAAAAATTCGGACGCTCTCCACGAAAGCATGGAGCCAAACTCGCTTTTACGGGCGAAGCACATGAGCGAGCCGCTGTATACGTACCGTGGATCCTAGCGGTTGGCTTCAGTTGCTGTCTGAGGACGCTGACGTTGACGTATGCGGCGACGGCAGCATCCAGGGCGTTCAGCCCTTCCCACGGCGACGCACCGGCATGAGCTGATTTGCCTTTGAAGCGGACTATCAGCTGCAACGCGTTAAAAAATAATAAAAAATAATTCAGGCAGATCTCACGCATTGTGGGAATCGACTTCATGCGACGCAGTCAGCGAGTAACTGTGTAAGCCACAATTTTTTGGCTCTCAGTCAAGCATCACGAGGTGCGTCAACATCTCTGTGTAACTAGAATTGTTGTGTACTGATCGTGTGCTTACCAGGCACGTCTACTGTATACGGTGTCGTGTAAAGGGTACCTTTCTGTCTGACGTAACTTGGGAATTCACCTTATATAGTACAGACAGACGTCACTTTTATGGAGATGATGCGTAAAGCAACGTTCGTTGGCTTATTCCTGTGAGGACGAGCAACGCTAGGCTATAGCCTGCTGAGCATAGGCATGGGCAGGGTTCTCAGATGGGGGGGGGGGGGGGGTGATTGACTAAGGCAGCAGTCTTTTCTTTTGTTAATGTGAAACGCTTCAACTATTTCCCTGGTTAGTTGGTTTACATGATGGAAAACGACGGACCAGGGAAATACCAGGGAAACTAACCAGGGAAATAGTTGAAGCGTTTCACATTAACAAAAGAAAAGACTGCTGCATTAGTCAACCATCAGTTTCATTAAGTCATCGGGAAGTCACCTTCCTGGAAGGGCCTTAAATTGTAGGATTGCTTCTGTTACGCCCTCATTCTTGCTCCTATTTCCGTTTTAAGCGAGTGTAGATTTCTTGTTGAACGTCTTGCAATAACCCTAGATTGTGCATGGTTTTTTATAGTGTACAAGCTGCTCGTGTTTCGTTAACTTTTGGTTTTTGCATCGCTTGAGTGTGCGAAGATAGTTTGGTCCTAGATAAGAATACATTGACTGTCGGTTTATCTTCACACGTGCATAACTTATCCTTTCACAGGAGTGTGCAAAATTTTGTCTTTAATCAGGTGATATTGAGGGTTGGTTCATTTCTGTGTCGCTCGGGGGTGCTTGGGTGCTTATATATTGAAGTATATTTTCCTGAAATAAATTCAATTGCGAGTGTAGCGAGTGTCGTGTCCTTTCTGTTTCTTTTGACCCCGTCGAAAGTGCGCTACCTAACCACATAGGCATAATGGTCAATTTCCTATGTTCACTAAGGGCGAACCTATCCGTACATTTGTGCAGTTCTGATGCGCCCCGATCGTCATTCATTTAGTTTTCATTGATTATCCGTGTGGTTAATTGGTCTTTTTCATTACTGAACTATTGCTCCTACATAATATATATCGTACACAACCTTTAACACCTCCTTTTTTATATTGCTTTATTTCTGTTTGGGTTTTCAGGAATTTATGGACAACCCCACTCGGTGGCGAAACTGGGTTGTCGCTAGGTACTAGCTCCGCAAAAACGAACATTAGCTGAGGACATCTTGCTGTTCGAAGAGGCTGCTTCAGTCCGAACCGGTGTTTCTGACGACGTTGCTTGCATGCACAGAAAACGCAGAACGACTCTCGTCTGGCAGTCAGCGCACTGATACGATACTCAATACGAAGCATTTCTTGGCGAACAAAATGTGCACTTTGACCGTTTCTATATGCGATATCTCTGATTGAGCAACGTGCACCAACCTGCTGCGTCGCAGCGAAGCCGATAGCCACGACGTCAAATGGCGCAGGGTGTGCCATGATTGCAGCGTCGAGTCCACTTAGGGCGCCCTTTCGTATCAGCAGCTCCTTGCCGCAGCGGCTTTCCTCAGCCGGCGTGCCCAGTACTACCACCTGTCGGGCGGCACAAGTGTTAAAGGGACACTACAACACGATTTTTCTCGCATTAGTAAAGTAGTCTTCCACGATACCAAAAACACCATGCTTGCCGCGAGAAGACGCTTAATAAGCGAGAAAACGCGCAAAAAGAAAATACAGGTGGCGACGCCACCTTGGAATTCCCGCACCATTTGCCGTGACGTCACATATTTTTGACGGCGCCTGCTCGGGCTTACGTTGTTCCTAATTGGTTAAATCAAAGTACATTGTCCTCTGAGGGGGCCAGAGACTTGACATAAAGAGTTTGTGGAAATTTCGTCGAGCCAGTGGCGCCAAAATACGTTGAATGCTCTTTGAAATATTTTACGTCACGAGTTACAAAGTTCGGCGCGAAATTTAAGAAAGAAACTTTGAACTTTATTTTCTCCTCTAATAATAAACCTATGGTGGTGAAATAAACTACACAAGAGTTCTCCGAGCACGCTTTATCAATCTAAACCAATTCACTGTTTCTATTTAGTGTCCCTTTAGGAGTGGCTAGAGAGAAAGTAAAGTTTTTAAAGCTAAGCTTTATGTAGCTAAGTGAAAGGAAAATCCAGCGGTACTGTGCGCACACACACACAAAAAGCCTGAGAGCGCCATTGCGAAATTGCAGGGAAGCTGTGATGTTTTCTCGCGATGCTTTGTTTCCAGCCTCTCAGGCCGAACTACGTATGTATGCACACGTGAGAGACGACGCTAAGGAGACGACTTGCAGCACGGTCGTGCGGGGCTTTCTTACAAAATTGGGGGACGCTTAAGCTTCGCCTTTAAGAGTTGAACGCGATAGCGATATCCTGCCCCTAGAGCGCACTTCGAACACTACGAGTGTTTAATAGAATGCGCACACTAAGGTGTGTGCCTTATGTAATGGGTAGCATGCTTTAAACCAGAAACTTTTTCGAAGTTGCGATGCACCCACTATGTGGTCTTAAGGGAATACGCGCAGTAATGTGTGTGCCTTTTGTAATCGGTGGCTGTCTTTACACCACCAAGTCGTTATGATATTGACGTGGTGTGACGCCCGTTTGCAATATACGCTTGTACCACGCAATATTACTGCGATATTACATCTCGTATTGTGACACCTGTATACAGGACGCGTATTTTTGTGAAGCATGAAAGTTACTTTCAGTGCAGCTCCAAGCAGAGGCGTGGCTGTGTGGTAGAACACCTGCGTGCCACGCAGATGGCCTGGGTTCGATTCTCACTCGGACCCAACATTTTTATTATTTATTTTATTTGCAGCTTTTTCGATTTTTCGGTCACGGACAAGATGATGATTTTTCGCTCACAACCAACGGCGCCGACGCCGACGGCGGAATTTCTGCGATACGAGCTCTTTAACGCTATCGCGTTAAAATTAATCATGAACGGGTATGGGCCACAGGAATTGTAAAACTTCACTGCTCTCTGGTTTACTAAAAATAAAATGAATGAATAAATGAATAGATTAACAAATAAGTAAATAAAAAAATCACAGCATATCCACGGAGTGAATGATGATGAGTGGGCGAAGCTGCGGAGGTTCATCGGTAAACCGTGAATCTTCCGTGAATTCCTGCCCAGTACATCATCACCGACGTGAGATCGGGTGCGTTATACTAAAGGTTCGATGAGTTATGGACGACTTGCAGCTCACTTTAATTTACATGTACGCTGTGAATTTTCATTGTTTTAGAAAACATTGCTTTAGAAAAATCTGGCGTCTTTCGTTAAGCAGCTGGCGTCTTTTCGTTTTGCTTTAGAAACATCTGGCGTTCTTTCGTTTTGCTTTTACAAAACATCTGGCGTCTTTCGTTGGTTTATTTCATCAATCAACGGCGTTTTGAACAAAATTTTTATTGTTTAATCACGCACAGGAGAAATCTCACCAGGCACAACCTTGGAGGTAAACAATGGCTGCTAATGGGAATGAGAGACAGAAGAAGTCGGCTTTTAGCTAACACTTACACTTCTACTTCTACTAACGTTTCCTACTGGAACATGTCAATGGCTGCTAATGGGGAATGACAGACAGAAGAATTCGGCTTTTAGTTAACGCGCACGCTGCGAATTTTTTATTGTTCAACAACGCACAGGAAAAATCTCCCACCGGCACCACCTTGGAGGTCAAAGCGTAAGACTTGTTACGGACTACGACTACGACGACTACTACGAGGGACGAACGGGTGCCGCCTTAAGGAGCTTCGCCCCTAAAATGTTGCAGTGGCTTAGCTCGGCTATGCCAGGATAACGTAGCGTTAGCAAAGGTCCAGCTGATTGTTCTTCGCTTAATCATCATGCTTACTGCTGCTCCAATGACACGCACGTGGTTTATATATTATGTGGCACATGTATATTTATTTTGCCAAGAAACTACTTCGGGATCCGATGAGTTAAGCTTCTCCGCTCTTCTGCGCCGTTGAGCAGCATTTGCGCTCTCCTTCTCCATGGCTAAACCACAGTGGCAAACGCCAGTCAGAGGCGCTATCAAGCGGCTCCAGCGCAGTGTCAGACGGCGACTGCACAGCGAAGTTAGTCAGTCAGTCAATGAACTTTATTTATAAATTGTCCTGAGGAGCCGATTCCCCTCAAGAGGGAGGGTCGGCTGCGGGCCGCGCCCACGTGGGGACAGGAAGAGCGAGCCCCTCCGCCAAATTGCGGGCCCCCTGGACAGCCCGGATTTGGACCTCCCGGTCCGAGCTGGTGATTGCCGTCCTCCAGGCGTCCTCTGTGCTGAGATTCTCGCAATCGCGCAGCGCCGAGCATTGCCAGAGCATGTGGGCTAACGTGCATCGTCTCTCATCGCAATGAGGGCAGTGCGGCTTTATGCTGTCAATAAATTTGCTGTACACTAAAGGCGACGGGTAAGTACCCGTTTGCAGCATTCTTAATGTGACTGACTGGGTCCTCGAGAGTTGCGGGTGCGGGAGCGGAAAGCTACGCCTGGCCAATTGATAATGTTTGCAAATCTCATTAAAGGTGAGGAGAGAATCAAGCTGCCGGATGCCATCCCCAAAATTAGATGCCGATTGCCCGTCACGGTGGGACAGTTCGCGTGCGCGGGCATGGGCAAGCTCATTGGCATTGGGGATAACAGGGTGGACATCCTTGCCCATGTGTGCAGGAAACCAGGTGATGTTGCCGTCGATTTGTGTGCAATTTGGTCTTTTGGTAAGAATATGGGCCGCCTGCTCACAGATTGACCCGGTCATGAACGCTCGTGCAGCAGCCCGAGCATGGGAGTCGCCACGGCCAGTGCTATAGCAGCCTGCTCTGCCCTGGCCGGCGTGGTATCTCGAAGAGATGCTGCTGTGAGGAGTTTACCGTGAAGGTCAGTGACCACAGCCACGAAATTGGCTGTGCCGGGATACTGTGCTGCGTCAACGAACGCCACAAGTTCAGGGGTGGCAGAGGCGGAACTGAGGAGCGACCTAGCCCTAGCGGCCCGGCGGCCGACATTATAGAGTGGGTGAACGTTTCTAGGAATTGGTGAAACCGTAATCTGCTCCCTCAATTTGGGTGGAAGCTGCATCTTTTTGTCTGCTACCATAGTTGGTTCGCAGCCCAGAAACTCCAGGATGCGCCTCCCAGCTTTGGAAGAGGACAGTCGTGCAGCTTGCGCTGTTTGTTGCGCTTCTGCAATCTCATTAAATGTATTATGCATACCAAGAGCCTTGAGCCTTTCCTCATTAGTGTTGTTTGGAAGACCCAAAACCTTCTTAATGCACTTTCGAATAATCGCATCCAGTTTCCCTTGTTCTTTCCTTTCCCACCTATGCGCTGCGGCAATGTAATTAATGTGACTCATAAGAAAGGCATGGAAAAGCCTCATGAGGTTGGCCTCACAAAGCCCTCCACGCCTGTTAGATACCCGAAGTATAAGCTTAACCATGTTCTCCGCCTTCGCCGCAATACGGTCAGAGTATGAGAGTTACTTCCGTGCTCCTCCAGGAACATGCCTAATATCCGAATTTTATTGACTCGTGGGATGGCCTGCCCTGACCGTGTGTGAATTTTGACCCTGATCTCTTCCGGCGGAAATGGGATGGTGGTGAACTTGCGTTTCTCCTGCTGTGTGTACAGCAGGAGCTCCGACTTGGCGGTCGACAAGCGCAGCCCCGTGCTGTCCAAAAACTCTTCCGTGAATCTGAGTGCCTGCTGGAGGGACTCCTCAACGTCTCCGTCCCTATCCCCAGTGCACCATATAGTAATATCGTCCGCATACAGCGCATGTCCGATGCGGTCGATACGAGCGAGTTCAAGTGAGTTTCCTAATCGCGATGTTAAAAATTAATGGCGAAATGACCGATCCCTGAGGGGTTCCCCTAGGTCCAAGGTGAAATTCCTTGAAGCAGAGGTCCCCGAGCCGAATTGTGGCAACGCGATCCCTGAGAAAAGAGCGGACGAACCCGTAAAAGCGGGCCCCCAATCCCAACTCGGAGATCGAATCCAGTATGTGGGCATGTGAGATATTATCAAAAGGTTTCTCCAGATCGAGTGCAAGAATCCCTCGAACATCTGTGGTGTCTATTTCAAGAATCTGATGTTTAATCATTTTCATAACGTCTTGCGTAGAGAGCGCGGGACGAAAGCCAATGAGATTGAAAGGAAAGAGCTCGTAGTGTTCAATGTGATGGGAGATTCGGTTAAGGATTGCATGCTCTGCGACCTTACCCACGCAAGACGTGAGCGAGATCGGTCGGAGCTTGCCGAGTCCGAGAGGTTTACCAGGCTTGGGAATGAGGACGACAGAGGCCGTTCGCCACTCCTCCGGCACTTGCCCCGACTCCCACACCCGGTTGACCTCGTCAGTTAGAAGCTCAATGGATCTATCGTCCAGATTTTTAAGTAGCCTGTTAGTGATACCATCCGGCCCGGGAGCCGACTTTTCATTGAGATTGAAAAGGACCGCCCTAATCTCCGCCTTGTCGAAGGGGGAGTCCAGCTCTGCATCCTCCAGGCCGGAAAAATTCGGGTAGTCTGCATCCGTGGTAGCCCCCAGGGGGAGGTACCTATCCGCCAGCTGTTGTAAGATTTGATCATCCGAGAGTCCAGCAGACCTCTCCTTGTGAATGAGCCGATCAACAGTGTGTCTCTGATCAGATTTAGTTTGCTTATCTCCGAGGAGGTGCTTGAGAATGTTATTAGTTACTGTGCACAGCGAAGGCGAATAGTTGCGCGCGCGCCGGCGCCAGTACGTCTACCTCGGCTAAGACGTCACGTCTCTGGAAAGCGCAGACCGGCGGCAGTGAGTCGCGCGCGGCAGCGGCGGAGTGCGTGGGAGGTGCCGGTTCCGATGAGCCAGCTGTGTGACATCACTGATCCTCGCGCATGCGCAGCACGGCTCTTGAGAAGCCACGCGAAACTGGCTCGGCTAGGCCAGTGTAGCTAACGCTACAAAAAGGCATGTACCCTATTACACGGCTTGGGAATGTAACAAGAATCCACAAACAACGCCTATTCAATATCCAATCACCAACAAAGGACCAGTGGGAAGCACAGCTGAGATCGAAAAGGGCTAGGCATATCAGCTCAAGCTTACGGCTACTTAGACTGAAGTGGCGGCCCAACTCCGGGTGTACATAACCTGGTCAAGGTAATAAAGTGTCTTGCTCTTTCTATATATATATATAAATGATGAAGCTTTTCCAATGGGCCAAACGTACTTGCGAAGAGAAGAGACACAACTAAGCGGTTATCTTAAATTTATTTGCCAACGGTTTCGACCGGTCAAATTTGCCAACGGTTTATATATTGTCACGTAGCCGTGACGGCAGCCCGAAGACGGGAGACTGGGAGGCTCGTGATGTAGAAGAGAATCCGTTTATTAGGCGGACTTGCGCCCATAAGAGCAGAATGCACACCTTGGCTTCCGCGGCGGCGAACAAAGTCCTCGGCAGCCGTCGGGGAACAGAATACCCGCTGTAATCACCGGGGCTCTATTTTTAAGGCTGTATTGAACGCTCGGGATACGCCATCAAAATCAGCTAGTACATTCGCCAGCAGTATGGGCCTATCTCATCGCCAGCGCGCGAGGCCACGGTCATCCCAGATAATCGCGACGCGTCTCGCATCACGATCCGAGATGATAAGGCCGCATGCAGGCGGCTATCGGCATGCACAAAACTGACGCTTCGCGGCATTACTCCCCCTTCAAAGAAGCATCGACCCGATGCTAAAAAAAACAACGAAACAACAGGTACAAAGGCAAATAGGGAAATAAGCAGAGACCATACACACAAAAAAGAAACTAGAAATGCAAACAGAAAGCGTCCTTTAGCGCGCATGGTGAGGCTTGAGGCGGGCGACATGCACCACTTCTGGTCGGGAGCGGCGTCGCTGGGATGCGCTAGCCCCATCAGGGACTACCTCGTAGTCGAGTTCGCCAAGTTGGCGGATGACCTTGTACGGGCCGAAATAACGGCGCAGGAGTTTTTCACTTAAGCCGCGGCGTCGAACGGGAGTCCAAACCCAAACTCTGTTGCCTGGCTTGTATTTTACCTCGCGCCTTCGGAGGTTGTAGCGGCGGGCGTCGGTGCGCTGCTGATCTTTTATGCGTAGCCGCGCAAGCTGCCGGGCTTCTTCCGCGCGCTGAAGGTATGCGGCTACATCTAGGTTGTTTTCGTCGGTGACATTAGGCAGCATGGCGTCCAGAGTAGTAGTGGCGTCCCTTCCATGGACAAGCTTAAAGGGTGTCATTTTGGTGGTCTCCTGCACCGCGGTGTTGTAGGCGAAGACCACGTACGGTAGTATTAAGTCCCAGGTCTTGTGCTCTGTGCCCACGTACATCGCGAGCACGTCTGCAATGGTCTTGTTCAGGCGTTCTGTGAGGCCGTTTGTCTGCGGATGGTACGCCGTAGTCCTTCGATGATATGTATGACTGTAATGTAGGATGGCCTGCGTGAGATCCGCCGTAAACGCCGTTCCCCTGTCTGTTATTAGTACTTCAGGTGCGGCGTGCCGGAGGAGAATTGATTCGACAAAAAATTTGGCGACTTCTACTGCTGTGCCGTTCGGTAGAGGCTTTGCTTCAGCGTATCGGGTGAGGTAATCGGTAGCCACTATAATCCACTTGTTACAGGAGGATGACGTGGGGAAGGGTCCAAGCAGGTCCATACCAATCTGCTGGAATGGTCTCGATGGTGATTGGATTGGCTGTAAAAGTCCAGCTGGTCTTGTTGGAGGTCTTTTCCGGCGCTGACATTCACGGCAACTCTTGACGTATCGCGCAACATCTGCTGAGAGACGGGGCCAGTAATACCTGTCCTGGATTCTGCGGAGTGTACGTGTAAAACCGAGGTGACCAGCAGTGGGTTCATCATGTAACGCTTGCAGAATTTCTTCTCGGAGGCTGCTTGGAACGACAAGGAGGTAAGCTACCTTATTCGGTGCGAAGTTCTTTTTGACGACCATCCCGTTTTTCACAAAGAAGGAAGATAAGCCACGTTTGAACGGTGCAGGGGGCATGGACGCCTTGCCTTCGATGTACTTGATCAGCTGTTGTAGGGTCGGATCTGAGCGCTGCTGCTGCGCAAATGTGGTGCTGCTGATGGGCCCAAGAAAGGCGTCATCATCGTCGTTTCGGGGTGCACAGACGGGGGCTCTTGACAGGCAGTCTGCGTCGGAGTGCTTACGGCCAGAAGTGTAGACCACTTTGACGTCAAATTCCTGCAGCCGTAGGCTCCATCGAGCGAGGCGGCCGGAAGGGTCATTGGCCAACCAGCACAACGCGTGATGATCAGTTACAACCTTGAAGGGTCTTCCATACAAGTATGGGCGGAATTTTGACATCGCCCATACTATTGCAAGACACTCCTTCTCAGACGTGGAATAGTTCGTTTCCGACTTTGACAATGACCGGCTTGCATACGCTATAACTCGCTCGCAGCCTTCCTGCTTCTGGACGAGGATGGCGCCTAAGCCAATGCTTCTGGCGTCCGTATGTATCTCAGTTTCGGCATTTTCATCAAAGTGACCCAGCACCGGCGGTGACTGCAAACGCTGCTGAAGTTCCTTGAATGCGTCGCGTTGCGCAGCTTCCCATTTGAAGGGCACGTCTGATTTTGTGAGCTGTGTCAAAGGTTCCGCAATGTGCGAGAAGTTCTTAACGAACCGCCGGTAATACGCGCACAGCTCTAAGAATCTGCGCACCGCTCTCTTGTCGTCCGGCTGGGGAAACTGTGCGATAGCGGTTGTTTTCTGCGGATCGGGTCGTACCCCATTTCTGCCTATAATGTGGCCTAGAAAATGCAGCTCTTCGTAGGCGAAATGACATTTTTCTGGCTTCAGCCTCAACCCTGATGACTTGATTGCCTCCAATACAGTCCGAAGCCTTTTGAGGTGATCGCTGAAGTTAGTGGCGAAGACGACAACATCATCCAGGTACACCAGACATATTGGCCACTTGAGGCCTGCCAGTACTGTGTCCATTAGACGCTGGAAGGTTGCTGGAGCGGAACAAAGTCCAAATGGCATCACTTTGAACTCATACAGCCCATCCGGCGTGATGAAGGCGGTCTTCTCTCGATCTCTTTCATCAACTTGGATTTGCCAATACCCTGTTTTCAGATCCATGGACGAGAAGTACTTTGCATTGCTCAGACGGTCTAAAGTATCGTCGATCCGGGGTAAGGGGTAGACGTCCTTCTTGGTGACGCTGTTTAATCGTCGGTAATCGACGCAAAACCGGAGGCTTCCGTCTTTCTTTTTGACAAGAACGACCGGTGCTGCCCATGGGCTTTTAGATGGCTGAATAACATCGTCGTGTAACATTTCCTCAACTTGCTCTCGGATGGCTTGGCGTTCACGTGCCGACACACGATAAGGACTTTGGTGGAGAGGGCGGGTGTCTTCTTGGGTTATTATTCGGTGTTTTGCAACAGAAGTTGGTCGGACCTGTGAAGAGCTAGCGAAGCAGTCGTCGTAACTTTGAAGAAGGTTCTGGAGCAGTTGCTGCTTGTGCTGGGGCAGGGAAAGGTTGATGTCGAATGTCGGCACCGAGTTTTGGATCTGTGGGGTCGTGGATGCCGGGTATGAAAGGACGAGGGCGTCGCTCACTTCGACAATTTCTTCGAGGAAGGCAATGGTCGTGCCTTTGGATAGGCGACGGTGCTCTTGGCTGAAATTCGTTAGCAGCACTGAGCTGTGTCCATTGTGGAAATCCGCAATTCCTCTTGCGATTGCGACATCTCGGTCCAGCAAAAGCTGTATGTTACCTTCGACGATGCCATGGACGTTTTCGGCAGTGGCAGCGGTTACGGTGACTAGAGCAGTTGATCGGGGCGGGATGCTCACGTCATCCTCGAGCACACGGAGGGCCGTACGATTGTGCAGAGGCGAGGACGAATTTACAGCCTCATCCGAGAAAAGTGTGATGGACCTAGACCACAGATCGATAACCGCTCTGTTTTGAGTCAAGAAGTCCATGCCGAGAATCACGTCACGGGAGCACTGCGGCAGCACCAAGAAAGTCACAAGGTATGTGTGTCCGTCAAATGTCACTCTTGAAGTACATTGTCCCGATGGGGTGAGGATGTGGCCTCCAGCTGTGCGGATCTGTGGGCCGTCCCAAGTCGTCTTTACCTTCTTCAATTTCGCTGCTGATGACCCACTGATGACTGAGTAGTCGGCGCCTGTGTCTATCAAGGCAGTTACCGTGTGGCCGTCGATGGATACTGAAGGTCGGTGACACGTGGGCTGGAGTTGCGCTTTGGTTTTGGGTTCGGGTCACGACTTCGTCGGATACTATGACTATTGTTGTGCCTTGCCGCTTCCGTTTTTATCGGCGATTCACTTATGTCCCGGCGTTGTCGCGCCGTCGTTGTCGTCGTACATGAGGTGGTGTCGTCGTCGTGCATGGTCGCCGGTGGAAGGTCTTTGGCTTTTCGTCCTGAAGCAACCTCGCCTCCAAAGGTTGCTGGTTTCAGTTTCCCCTACGGGGGCTTGGGGACCTCCCTCGCGTGGCCGTGGTGGGGCTGCGGCCAGTGGACTCGAAGCGTGGGAATGAAGGGGATGGCGAACGGCTGGACGAGTACTCCGTATGGCGCAAGTAATCTTCGATTGCCGGAGGTCGCTGCCCAGGGCGTGGTCGCGGTGCCCCAGAGGAGAAGCCATGCAGTCCCATTCGCCTGTAGGGGCAGTGTCGAAGGATGTGGCCGGCCTCACCGCAGTGGAAGCAGAGTGGACGGTCGTCGGGAGTTCTCCAGGCGTCGCATTTTCTTAGGCTCGGGCGTCGCTCGTATGTGGGGTGGGCGGGAAACAGAGGGTGGCGGTTTGGGGCTGCTGGTACCCGTCGCGGGGGGCTGGGCGCGTCTCGTCGAAGCGGGCTGCTGTGCACTGCAGCGGCGTATGTCATGGCTTCGGCCTCTGTTCCAGTCGTCGCCGACGCAGAGCCAAGCGCCTGCTGGACTTCTTCGCGCACTACGTCCAAGAGAGAGTCCGGGCGTCCAGGGTCCTCTCAATGGTGCGCGCTTCTTGAGCGAATTCATCGATTGTTTTGGGGGGATTTCTTATCAGGCCGGCGAAAAGCGACTCTTTCACTCCTCGCATTAGGTAACCGACCATTTTGTCTTCTGGCATGTTTTCGTCTGCCCGCCGAAAAAGGCGTTTCATTTCTTCGACGTACATGTTCACAGTCTCGTTAGGTTGTTGGGTCCTTGATTCTAGCAGTAGTTGGGCCCTTTCTTTTCGCATAATGCTGTTGAACGTCCTCAGCACATCACGCCTTAATAATTCCCAGGTGGTCAGTGTGGTCTCGTGGTTTTCGTACCACGTTTTAGTGGGGCCGTCCAGGGAAAAGAAAACATATCGCAACTTCATTTTTTCATCCCACCTGTTGATGGTAGCCACCCTCTCGAATTGGTCGAGCCATTCTTCCGGGTCTTCAGTAGGGTAACCATGGAAGGTTGGAGGCACGCGGGGCTGTTGCAGAATGACAGGAGTGGATGTCGTCGGGTTGCTCATGCTGAGTGTGGAAGATTCTGTTCGGGGTCGCGTGGGGTCCGGTAGCAGTCCCAGCTCAGGCGGCAAGTTTTGGAGACGGCGGCTGCTTCGAGTATCCGTGTCTTCGGTGTCCTTGTTCTCTGTGGTGGCTGTTGCAGGATGGGTCTTGTGCATACCCAGCACCTCCACCAGATGTCACGTAGCCGTGACGGCAGCCCGAAGACAGGAGACTGGGAGGCTCGTGATGTAGAAGAGAATCTGTTTATTAGGCGGACTTGCGCCCATAAGAGCAAAATGCACACCTTGGCTTCCGCGGCGGCGAACAAAGTCCTCGGCAGCCGTCGGGGAACAGAATACCCGCTGTAATCACCGGGGCTCTATTTTTAAGGCTGTATTGAACGCTCAGGATACGCCCCCAAAATCAGCTAGTACATTCGCCAGCAGTATGGGCCTATCTCATCGCCAGCGCGCGAGGCCACGGTCATCCCAGATAATCGCGACGCGTCTCGCATCACGATCCGAGATGATAAGGCCGCATGCAGGCGGCTATCGGCATGCACAAAACTGACGCTTCGCGGCAATATATATATATATATATATATATATATATATATATATATATAATATAGTATGAAGTACGAAGTATGAAGCCACGGTAGGAGAAGCCGACGATGAAGAAGTGCGGGTGAATAGAATAAAAGTATGGCGTCTGTGCCGCTGGACGTCTCTCATTCATAGCGTCATATATATATATATATATGTGTGTATCGATTGGCTACACAGCTTCGTTAGGTAGCATGGCTCATCAATTTTATTTCAGAAGGGGAAAGGTTATCGAGGTGGAACGCTCAGCCAAGGCCTCTCTAATGACGTTCGTGACGTCCATTGCCCGCCCACGGGAAGTTGGAGGTCAGGTTATGGAAGGAACTGATTGGCTTTCTTCTTATTCGGACACACCCTCCCCCCTCTTCAGGATTTGCCCGTGCTCCAGAGATTCCTGAAACAACTCATCAAGACGTACAAATGGAGGAATTTCCGGCCCACATTTCCTGGCCGACTCCAACGGTAGCGAGCTAAGGACTCCTAAAGCAAGCTACCAATCAACCAAAAACGTAATGTCTCGCTCGTTGCCACAAATTCGTTACCATGGCAACAAACGGATTTCATACTTTCCCGCGAATGTCCTTGTGGTTCTTCATGGCCTCAACCACAGCCAGAGCTGCGCCCACGGACGACTCGGCGATCAGGTTGTGTCCGCAAGCGTGGCCTATATCGGGAAGGGCATCGTACTCGCACAGGAAGGCCACGCAGGGACCTGGGTAAATAGATAAGATAACATAGAACGAGAGAAGTCACGAAGTGGAATGGGTAAACATAATAGGAGCGATAAGACAGTCCGACTTATTCTGTACGCCCGAAACACTTGAAGTGTGTTACCATGGTACTTGAACAGCAGCGCAAAAGTGACGGGAACAAGGAAGAAATGATACAAACGAAGCTGTTAGAAGATCAAAGTATAACATTTTTTTTTTGTCTTATAAGCATACTGCCGATTTCTTAGCCAGACCTCAGCTGGAAGTGAAGATGTAACAAATTCGGCATGGTAAAGGAGCATCTCACTTAACGCATGTACGTTTAGCATCTGCAATAAATTTCTTCAGTGGCACATTTCATGTTACTTGCAACGCTTCGTTGTCATTGCTTTGTGCTGTTTTTTTTTGTAATAATTGTTTATTATTTTTTTCTACCCTGCTGAACACTGTGTCGAAGGATAACCTACCACAAACTAACAGCTCTGCCTTGTTTCGTGTAATAATTTCGTGCAATAATATTATAATCATTATAATAATTCTCAGCCTATTTTGCGTCCCCTGCAGGACGCAGGCCTGCACCAGTCATCTCGAATTTACCCTATTTTGTGCGAACTGATTCCATTTTATGTCTGCGCACGTCTTAATTTCGGCACTAAATCTAACGCTCCGCTGTCCCTCCCTCCCTCCCTGACAAACCCTCCCTGACAAAGAGAGCATGATACATCAACGTTAGCTTGTCGGTGTTGCACATCGACGAAAGCAATGAATTACGTATACATAAATAGGCGTGCGCAGAGGGGAGGTGTCATGGGGGCCGCCCCCCTAGTCATCTAGAGGGGGGGGGGGGCACAAAGTCTGCTCCATACATTGACTTAATAGGGAGGGGGCGCTGCGATGAAATTTCGCCCGCCTTCGCCTTCCCTACCCCCTGAAGGGGAACCCTGCACACGCCTATGTATATAAACCTGTGAAAGCAGTGCCAGAGACGCTGCTGAGCGCGTGCGCGGAAGATCAGTGCCGCCACACAAGACTCGATCGGCGCAATGATCCCAACTGGAATCTCTTTGCAAGCTGCGCAAGGCAGTGAGCGCCGAAGTACGTAGTCCGAATGCCGCGTCTACTCTTCGCTTTACACCCCCTTATCCCTCCCATTTTATTTTTATTTTGCTTTCTTCGGTCAGCGTGCGCTGCGAACACGGAGCTAAGAGTTACGAAGCCGTGCAGTAGATGGAACTGTACAGGCCTGTAGCCAGGGGGGAGGGGGGTTGGGGGCCAGCCCCCCCCCCCCCCCGAAAATTTGGTAAAGTAGTTGTTTTTACCAAAAATAAATAAATAAATAATGAAAATAGGCGCTTTTCTCAAATAGTCAAGGTTTTCAGCAAGTGCCCCCCCCCCCCCTACACCGAAGAAATTTCTGGCTGCGGGCCTGGTTCTGTAGATCATCGCACTCATATTTCCGCTGGTCGCGGGCCCTCTTATTCTGTCACAATAGTGCACGGTAATGCAACGCACCGTGGGATGCGAAAGCAAAGAGCGGAATATTTTAAAAGGATGTGTCAATGAACGCACACGCAGAGCGTTCAAGAAAACCAGAACGACAATACTAAATCCGCGTGATAGGTTACGACCACAAGTCATTATAAACAACCAGTAAAAGAGCATTACTTGGGCCGCTCTCATTGTACATAAACGTGCCATCAATATTTTTGTTTGGTTTGCGGCGCACCGCTCATGCACATGTCCATCCCTTGTTTATTTTGAAAAAAAAAAAAAAAAACTCTGACACACGCTACTGCGAAGAGTGTAAATGTGGCGAAAGAAATTAGCCGAGGAAAGCAGCAAAGCGTCGCAGAGGTAGCGCAGAAACAACGTGGTGTCGATACCTGACGAGGGTTTATGACGGGTGTATATAGTCGCATTGTGAAGTACAACGGAGATGTATTACAGTGCAAGGTTAATTTAGAAGTTTGGTTGTCACATCTCCTTTGCAACGAACACTTTCCTTGAACGCCTACCTCAGATCGGAAGCGCACGCCACTAAAGAACAGCATGTTCGGCTTTGCTAAGCGGTGCGCCTCTTGCAGCTGCCGTCCGGATGAGTTTTTATGCGCGCGGAACTCTGATATTGTGTTCTCGTCGATTTGCGGCAGCACAGTGAGGCTCGCTTGCCGTTCAGCGCTGGATGACGAAAGAAACGGCCGCATTTTCTTGGTCCAAAAGCTCCGCCAACGACTGCGGCTCAGCCTCTCCGTGGCCTCTCCTTATGGGGACGCTAGCAGACCTTTCCGCAACCGCGCTACACTCTAAACGCGCCCAACAACAACAACAAAAAAATGGTGGACGCGCCCAGTGTTGCCGTAGCACCAAGCATTATGAATATCCCCTATTGCTGAGATTTAAGCATAAATTGTTCCTTTAGAGATCATTTCGTGCAGCACTCTTAAAAAAAAAAAAAAAGGTTGTAGTACTTACTAACTTCGGTTTACTAACTATACTTGTCACATATGTTACTACCCTATTAGTAAAGAAGTGTTAATTTCAAGGGCTCGTTTTCTTTATTATACACAATATTAATGAGAACTAACAGACAATAATGCCAAGGAAAGTATAGGGGATGTTTTTTAGTAATAAATGTAAGGTAATTGTGAAGAAAGAAAAGTGGACGAAAAGACAGCTTGCCGCGGGCAGGGACCGAACCTGCGACCTTCGAATAACGCGTCCGATGCTCTACCAACTGAGCTACCGCGGCGGCCATCCCCCCGTCCACTTTATAGGGTATATGTGTGCATTTAAACGTGGGAGCGTCAGTCAGCGCCTCCAGTAGCCATGACAGCGAGTGTGGACCACTCTTTTTCTGCCTGTTGGCGTCACGTAGCACGTGAATTTATTACGAGCTGGCAGCTGACCAATTATCCCTCGCATACTACCTGAAAGCATCAAGTCTGCCAGAACGAGACCCTCGCTATGAATGAAGGAAAGAAGTGTTAATTTCAAGGGCTCGTTTTCTTTGTTATACACAATATTAATGAGAACTAACAGACAATAATGCCAAGTTAGTAAGTGCGGTTAGTAACGGGGAGGTTAATAACCGTTACTGCCCTCGCCATTGCAAACGCACTTAGTAGCGGTTACTACCCTTCTCGTTGCTAACTAGTAAAATAGGTAGTAACGGTTACTACCAAAACAGTTAGTAACCGTGATCCTTTCACCTCACGCTAAGCCTCTTGTTTTTACAACGGTCAAAATCGCGAGCATCAACATTGCGATATATCATTAGGTAATTATGCACAGTATGTCATGAATCAGAACAGCACACATACAAAACGCCAAGGCTACGCGACACGTGTAATTCAAAAGTGTTTCCAGGAGTATATGTATATAGCCCTACCTCTGGGGTACGCAGCTGGTGCCAGTGTGCAGCTAGGCTTCAGGGTAAATAGTTTAGGTTTTGCGCCTATATTTATATAGCGTGCAATTTTATTAGGTGCGCGAGGTAACGTAGCGTAGAACTTTTAATCAAGCATAATAAGAAAATCAATATGTTATGTCTATTTTGCGTAATATCGACTCAACATGGCGTAATATACAAGACCCAAAATGGGGTACTAAGCTTACTAATATCGCCTCAATGAACTTGAATGGATCCCCGTGCCAACGGATAGGTTGTAAAAAGCTCGTAATAATAACTTCTAAGATTCGTTTAACAAGTTCGTTTAACAGGTGCATGGGAAAAAGTTAGTAACGGTACGCAAGAGGTAGTAACCGTTGCAACTTTTAAGTTTCTGCTATCGTAGGTAGTAAAAAGGTAGCAAAAAGTTAGTAATGGCCCAAGAAAGCTAGTAACAGCTGTTGTTACTAACTATTTGCTCGTGGTTACAAGCTGACGCAAAGATGACTCTCTTCACGCGTCTTGCATGACTCTTCTTAAAACGGCTAGAAGTAACCGCCTTGCGGCGTCAATAAAAATGAGTACTGCATTACTGTGCTAGAAATAACAGTTGCTGGGATTGACGTATCACTTGACGTTATCAAGCAAGATATGGTTGCGTCACTTTCGCAAACATATCTTGCTTGATGACGAAGTCTGAGCAGTTGATATTTCTCCTTAGTCGCAGTCTGTTCCTTATCCTAAGAAACGACGCTGCCCTTCGTCGGATGTCCAAGTGACAACGTTAGCCGATATGAGCGCCGTGGATGCGGAGCGCTTGCGATTGTCCACTTCCAATTACTGTGTAAAGTGGCGTTCAGTAACAGGTGGTCTGCAGAATGAGGTCCCATGCAGCAATTTTCCGTGAGACTCAGACGCGCGTCCAAAAGCATTTTCTTTTGTGTAATACAAGAGCCAAGTCCAGTTTTGGGACCTTTAAAGTCGCCTTTGGCCGCATTTTTTTTTTTTTTTGACATATCGCATACTCGAACGCCAGCGGCTGGCACGTCACCAGATATTGATAATTTGGTTCAAATTTAGGGAGCAAAAAAAAAAATAGCCAAAAGTAGCCAATCCACTTTTTCTGCCGCCACCAGCCTAAAAAAGTAGCCAAATTGGCACTAATTAAGTAGCCAAATCTGGCAACCTTGGCTAGAAACTAGGCAACCCATATGTTCTCTATAATGCACTGTACCTTTTTCCTGTCTCTAATGTTATGTCTATCTTTTTTCGTTTTGTCGTACTTTGCGCTTTTGGAAACCGACGTACATATTGTCGACCAATAAACAGTTGAAGAAAGGAATGCAACGCACACAGGGTAAAGATGAACCATCATAGCCGGATATAACGCATACCGAGGAATTCCCTCAGCTTCATTCTCTTCCTTTCCAGCCGTGTATAGGTCGTCATTCACACCCTGCAGATCATGATGACGACAGCAGAGTAACACTCCCACCATTGGTTTAAAAGCATTTGAGCTCTATATAGATAAAAAAAAAAGCCGAACTCTACAGAACTAGTATCAGTTCTCTACATACTTCAAGGGCTAGACATGCATAATGAAAGCTTATCCATTTGGTTTCCTCGTTTCACGCATGGCTCAGAGAGCGAAGAAGGGGACAGCATTGGAATAGAACCGTTACAGTATCTCAGGCCCAAAAACTCTATCGGTTCTACCTACTGGAGTACAACCATAGGCGTGCGCACAGGGGGGTCAGGGGGGGGGGGCGGCCATCCCCTCTAATCACCTAAGAGGGGGGGGCGCAAAATCTGCCCCGTAATTGACCCTTCTAGTCAGTTAAGAGGGGGTGGGGGGCGAATAATCCGCCCCATACATTTACTTAGTAGGGTGGGGGGCGCTGCGATGAACCTTCGCCCCCCCCCCCCTAATGGGGAACCCTGCGCACGCCTATGAGTACAACCATAAGCCGGCCGAGTTGGAAGTTATTCTTCCTGCGCCCGCCCCGATTCCTTCTCGTGTATTGTCTGACGTGCGCTGCCCGAGAATGGTCTACCTTCTGGCCCTCCTGGAGCGTCGAACTCCGCCCTGAAGGCCGTGTCCAGCAGGTAGCGACGGGTCACCGTGAAGCCACGTCGTTCCAGAAAGTCCGTGAGCCAGTCGTGGCATTGCACCTCTTTAAATGCGAGCTCCGGATGCTCCCACACAAAGCGACTCAGTACCCGCAGAGCCTGAGAGTTTGTCTCGACAGCGTTGTGCACGAACTCCTTGAGGTCCGCGGCCATCTCTCTGTCTGAGGTGTCAAGACGAGACTGAGATGAGTGCTTGCCTCAGTGCACGTGTCTGCTAGATTGTCCCTGGACCTCTTGTTCTGAGCGAGGGCTCCTTTTGCCTTAAGAAAAGTCGTTATCGCAGCGTCCTGTGCAAAGAGTGAGGATAGCAATGTCCTCGCTACTCTAAGGTGATAGTTCTTATCAGGCCACACCCCAAGGTATGCATATCGCTGTGCATCAAGAAACACTTTCGACCAAGGGGGATCGCAAATCGGCCATAAGCGCAAGCTGCGGGTGTTCTCAGATATCCAGAGATCCTGCGTTCACGAGCCTTTTGAGATACGTTCGTGGCAATCTCTTTGAGCTGAAGTGCGCGAAACTCCAGAGCACGAATGTAGGTTTTTGTTATATTTCCCCGAAATCTTTTTTGTTCTGTGCAATGTCTTCCCTTGCCTTGGAAAGTTATCGTATTCTGCCATTAGCTCTCACTCCAACAACAGAATGAACAAAGTCCTTCACGAGGTGCGGGGAAGTCAGTGTCCTTGTAACTCTCTGCAGACTAGAGGCCTTATCGGCCATCGCAGCAAAACGAAAGGAAGATTACGCGCGAGTCGTAAATGCGCCCGCCTGAGAGCACTCCGTAATTTGTGTTCACTTCTACAGGTGTGCTCCAGGGTCCCATGTTAGGAGAGCGCTCGACTGCCTGGCTTCAATAAGGAGAAGAAAAAAAAAAGGTTTCTTTACAAAGTGCACGTACTTCCAGTTAAACATGGTTTTTAAGTTTCATACTTTACTGCAGTTAAATGCGATGCTATGCGCGGAAACTATACCCGATTACGCGCTTTTCTAAGCTGGCATGGAAGTATAGTCGAAGACACCGTCAAGCAGTTTCACGAAAGAAAACCAACGTATACTACGTCTCTCACTCGTAGTATCGTTTGCGCAGTTTACTTAAGGCTTTTTCTGAGCGTTTACTCCACATGTATGTTCAATATATATGAGGATGGGCAGCTTGCAAAGTAATGAATGTCACAATACCGAATTACCCTTGATAATACCAAAAAGTTTCCTACTGTTGTTTCCTTTACCTAATTAGGACAGCTTCCTTTAGTAACTATTATATGCATACGTAACCATGCTAAGGCATGATTAAAGGATCCTTCGTGCAATATGTAAATCGCGATAAAGCAACATTGACGAAGTCGTTGGGATGTCGTTCAGATAAAACTGGGGAATGGCAAAGCGTGGAGTGTGCGCCGGTGTTTCCCACAGCAAAATCTTTACTCTTTTCAGCTTTACTCGCCACCGGACCACTAACGCACCATCACTTTGCAGGTGCGTCATGCTATGTTTCAAGGAGTGGTGTTTCAATTAGACGACTTTACCGTAGAGATGCACGTTTGTGTCTCTGGTTTTGCATTAAAAACTTGAGCGCCTTGGTAAATTTCGTCGGGTATTCTGACACCGCTGCTAAGCCAAACATAATGCTTTAGGCAATAACGACGAACCTTTAGCTTTAGTATGGACAGGTGGCGAGTAGTGGAATTTACCCAATTTTTGCGGCGCGTACCTGTTTATTATGAATCGTGACGACGACATGACACACCCACAAGGCGAGACCCTAAGGTGCTTCGCCCCTAATAACAGTGAATAGTCGAACTTCGCAACTGATCGGGGAGCTGAAGATAGTCAAGCAGGGAGCCCATAAGCATGCAAGTCCTGCTTCTCTCTTTAAAAAATGAAAAAAAAAAGTGAGTGATTTTGTACTTTGCAGTTCAATCATAATTGTATACGTTCGACATTGAAAATTGGTCCGAGCCTCTCGCATCGCAGCGTTGTTGTGCACAGTCGATCGTCAGAGGGCGAGCGGATGTTGTTCATTGACAGTAAATGGAACAGATGCTTTGGTTTGAGGTACCGTTGTAATATCTGCTCTAGTACCGATGGTAAGATTAACCCTCTTCATCCTGCGCCTGGACGTGCTCTCATACGCTACCTGGGGACGTTTTCTGCAGTCGCACGGAAAATCGCAATTATTGTGCATTCAAATCTCCCGCTCCGACGGTTGCCTGGCCCGCACATCTAATGAGAACTTTGTTTTATTTGTATCGAATGAGCGACAATGCCGCAAATGAGGCTTCTGTATTTTTAGTCTTTTTTTTAAAGGAAAGGAAAAAGAAACAGGATAAAAGTAGGTAATTGGGTCTTCAACATAACGGCCATGACGTGTTTCCGGCTCCTGCATGGCGCGCCTAAAAATGCATAGTTGATTAGCAGCAGATTAGACATTAGCTTTTCAAAGTTCCTTGACATACCTCGAGCCTCGCGTGATGCTCGAGGACATCTAGTTGCATTAATTTCGCGAAACACACAGTGTCGGTGAGAGCGCATCGAAGGGATCACAGTTTCCAGTGCTGCGCGCCAAGACATTTTGCGCGCGTACTGGCGTACTGAGTACTGCGTGTGTTTGTGTTTGCGTTGTGCGAGTGTCACCCCGCAATAATGCCGCGCTGCTGTTGCGTGCCGCTGTGCAGGTCAAACGCCAAGAAAACGCCGCACTGTCGGCTTCCACGAGTTTCCGGTGGACGTGAAACGTCGCGAAGCGTGGCTTCGCAACATTTCCAGGGACGGGCACGGCGGTAGAGGTACGAAGTGGATGCCGAGTGACACCTCTCTAGTCTGTTCCCAACACTTCAGGCAACAGGACTACAAGGCGGACGCCAAGATTAGGATACTGTTACCGAACGCCGTGCCCACGGTGTTTCCGCCCTATCCGGGCAAGAAAGCCGTCGCGACGGCCAGAAAGCGATTGCAACCGGAACAAACCCGGAATCACAGCAAGCAGGTGAAACGGGCTAGCGACGTAGCTTCGCTGAAGTACACCGCCAACCAGAACGGCATGCTTCAGGCCTGCGGTACATCTAACCGGGCTGCCGCGCAGCAAGCGGTCGAAAACGGCGACGGAAGCGTCAAAGACGAGTCGTGTCAGACGCCTTTCGGGTTTGACGCGAACGAAACGACGCGACGCCTCCGAGCGAAAGTCGCCCACCTTCAGGAAGTAACGCGGAGGCTGCAGTGCAAGCTCGACGAAGCCGAAGAGAGAGCTGAGTTCTACGAGAACAACAAGGACATTGACTGTTTCATGAAGGTCATTGACGCCGCCGCCCTCGGTGACGAGACGGCGGAGTTCATTGTCAACGAGGTGTACAGTTTTCACGAAGACACCAAACTAATATGACACCGTTCTCTGAATACTTGCGACTTTGGTAGTGCCTGTGCGTGCGAGGGGCAGGAATTAGTTTTAAGCTGTCACGCCCTGCCAGTGTCACAAAGATATGCCGGGCCACTACAAGAGTCGCCTTACTAATAAAAGAGCATCTGTGCGACGTTCAAAAAAAAAAAAAAGATCACGTCATTGTTGACGAGGCAACTACTGCAGGAAAGCGATGAGTGGCTAACAGGAGCAAGATATTCTGTCTTGAGATGTACAAGACAGCTTCAGTCCCACAAGCGACTTGCCATTCATATTGAGCAGCTTGCCAGTGACACACATGATGCAGTTTTATGCCTGAAGAACTATTGAATGTTTTCTTACAATGAAAGTGTTGAGAGCAATTTATGGCAGGCATGTTGACAGTAACCCGACTTTCAAACCTTGAAACAAACTTTGCACCTCTCTAATGCTTCAACGAGCTCAACACTGCACCCGTGCAAAACAACAACATTGTGTTCCTTTACTTTTTTTTAATTTAATGTGGTACAAGGATGACAGAACAAATTTTCTTGAAAGAAAGTTGATGGATGGTCGAGAAGCGATTTGAGAAGTGTTGTGGTGCGAGAAGCAGCATAGATGTGGACTCATTTACACGTTGCAGCGGAAGCGTACCTAATGCGGCCCTTTTGTGGATTCCGGTGACTTTTTGATGATGAATGTGGCCAGGGCGACCTAAGCTTCCTCGCCGATACATGAATAATCATAAGAACAGAGATCTATTTGCGTTGAAGAACTTTGAGGTGTGAAGTGGTGTGCCCTACACGGTATCGGCAGCCACACTTTGCAGCCGACACATCGCAAGGACTGAAAGAAGAGTTTTTCATCGCTACAAATTATGATTGATTTTCATGGCTGGAAGCGTGGTTTATCATCTTGAAAACGTCCTGGCTCCAAATCGACAAACTGTCGAAAACAAAGCATACAAGACAACACTGCCAAAGTACCGCCTGACAGAGGCACTTATCGAGTGCCTTTTTGATCACGACAAGTGAGTATTGTTCTTTAAATCTGACTTGATTTTATTAAAGGCATAGCATTACAAGCTGGTTGGTCAAAGAATTGTCAATTCAGAAAACCCGTTTGGATCCTATAGATCGCTTGCACGTGATGTCATGGACGCAGCTTCTGAATGTACTGGTACTCCACGATGGTGGTGTTGATGACAAACAAATTGCGACAATGTGAAAACGACGTGGAAGGAGCGTCTCCGTGCGTGCGTAATGAAATAACCTGCATGTGATGTTTTGATGGCATTAATGTGGCATCGCAAGCGTCGCGTCTCCACATGCTGGTGCTCCAACATGGTTGTTTCCGTGACGTCATTGCAAGCCATCTATACCGTTAAGATGCAACACAAGGCATACACGTAAGAAGAAAAGAGACTAAGATTCTTGTGCGGAATGTTAATAAGACAGTATATCTAGATTTGTATATTCTCTTTAGTCATGCTACAGCAACTATGCAAACAGCGCGCCAAGCACCATATAATGCTACACTTATCTTAAGCAGTTAAAATACCGGGAGGTTCCGCTTCATTTTTTTTCTTTTGTGGAGCGTTTGCTTATATTTTTGGACATGGGGCTTAAAGAGATACTAAGGAAATCACTAAATCATTTTACACTTGTCACTTCTTCTTTGAGGAAACTGTTATCACTAATTATGCCATCATTAGTACAAAAGAAAATGAAGGCCAAAGCCTCATTCACAAATTCCGTGCCAGAACTTCAGCACCGCAATGTCATTGTGACGCGAGAGATTTTGGTGTCTTTTTTTTTTTCCATGTCTTGGCCACATCGGCCCAGTAAAAATTTCCTGAAACTTGGTACATTAAGTTTTGTGTTGTCAGGGCACAATACAATTCATTTTTCTCTGTTAAAGGGCCAGTAAACAACCTCACAGTCGAAAATTTGTGATGGAGATATAACTGAGCACTTGTACGATGCAAACATGCTGCTGCAAGAATTGTGCGAATAAGTGTTGTACTAAGGAGTTACGGGCATAGAACAAACCACTTCGGCTGGTTTTGGTTTCCTGCTTGGCCCTCCCACCCTTCTCGGTAGTGAAGAGTGGTAGGCGTAGCCCTTTGTTGGGACTACGCCCACTTCGGTACCGTAACAGGATGTCAGCGATCACGTCATCGACGCGCAGCCAACGACCAAGCCAGGCTTCCTTTACGTGTCGCTCTTTTCAGAGCGGCGGGGTGAGAAAGAGCAGTACGAGGCACTGGCGATGTAAGCAGGTATGCCAGGGCGCATGCGCCCTGTTCCTAGCGATGAAGTCTCGAGACGCCTCTTGATCTGGGGGGCCTTTCGTTCTGGCGATACTGTTTGTCGCGGTAGCCTCGGCGCCACCAAAACGGTAGAGGGCGTCACAAGAAAATGAAAATGTGGGCTGCACGGCCAAAGGAGGTGGAAAGGTAAAACGGGAGGACAGGGAGGTTAGCCAGTTCTCAGACCGGCTGGCTATCCTGTGCTGGGGAAAGGGGTAAGGGGAATAAAAGATGATAGAGAAGAGTTGCTAAAAAAAGAAGAGAGAGAGAAAAAAAAGAGCAGTAATGTGATAAACGATACTACTTATGAGACTAGTTGTCTGCAAGAAGCGCAGCAATGCTCTCAAAGCTTTCCGTGCCGAGCATGGTTTCAGCCAGTGTCCTAAGACCTTTTCCTCCGACAAGGGGCGATTGTCAAGTCTATCTAACACTTTTGACAGTTCTTTTCTTGGTGCACTGAAGCGAGGACGTTCACAGAGAATATGGGCGATTCTCTCCTCGCAGCTACAGTTATCGCATGTCGGGCTGCTGGCCATTCCGATTCGAAACGAGTAAGCATTCGTGAAGGCCACCCCGAGCCACAGGTGACACAGGAGTGTCTCCTCAGCTGTAATTATTCCCGACGGAAGACAGAGCTGTAGAGTTGGGTCCAAGTTGTGAAGACGGGCGTTGGTGAATTCCGTCGAGTTCCACTGGGCTAGTGTCACTTCACGTGCAAGTGACCTGAAGCCTTAACTGCATCACTGTAGGGCCAAGGCACCGTTTCATAGTGCAAAGGACCAATCGACGAAGTTGGTGCTACGTAATGCTGCCCGCAAGCAAGATGACGCCACTGCGTGGTTGGAAAGCACTGTTCAGGCGCAGGAGAGGGGTGTGGGAATTGTTGTTCAAAATGGAGCATCTGCACGGCACACAGTGCTGTGATATTTTCAAGATATGATCACCGCGGCCTTCTGTAAGAATTAGCAAGCTTATTTGGGAGCTGTAAAAAATGTCTCAGCCTGTTTACTGGAAAGAAGTTTCGCAAGTCCTAGCAGATGGCATGAAAATCTTTGACATCACAGTGAGTTGGTGCAGATACTTAAAGGCGGCACCACCACCTGCATTTCCTTTTTGCATGTTTTCTCGCTTGCCATGCGTCTTCTCGGGGCAGGAATAGCGCTTTTTGTAATGTCGAAGGGTAGCTTACCAATGCGAGAAAAACCATCTTTCCCTTGAGTGTCTTTTTAAAGAATAGCTCCGCGGAATGTCTGTGAAGCTGTTTCAGACAAACCTATGTAGATAAGTACAGGATTCTCAAGCAGGGGCCACATTCTGAAATGACCACTTCTCCTGACAGTGTCGCTTCACTCAACATTGGATTTTGCATGAGCAGTGATTGAAATGACTACTTGGGTTCCGTTTCTCGGCAAGCCAATCAAAATGCACTTAACTCTTCGTGGTCCAGAACGCTTTCCCACCTTCCATCCTTGAGTTTCTTACTTCTGGTCCGAAAGTAAACGACTCAAGGCTCAAGTAAAAGAAGTTTGCTTACTCTTTTATAGATGGCGCATAACGTAGTGAGAAAATGCGCGCATGAATCAACCACAAAAGAACGTGTCCACCATTGTCCAACCAGGGATCGCTGCGGCCGTGTTCCGTTGTCGGACAGAGATTGACAATGGACCACGAAGGGTTAAGGTGATATATGTGAAAGTGATCCTACCAGAATATGGCTCCAGCTGTGTTTGCAGCAGAGAAGCTTGTGGGCTTAGATGTTCACTTGATGTAGAAGGAGCAACAAATAGAAAATGTTGCTATAGTATCCCTTTGAAGACTATAGAGCTACTATGTCACTTGCATTTGGTGCTCGCATAGTTTGAATTACTTAAAGCCACAGAGAATGGAAGGTGCCTTATTTGGTTAGGGGTTAGGGCATCTGTCACGATTATTCTAAAAACAGTTGCGCTCTTTGGGGTGTCTCTCTGTTAAGAATAATATCTGGGGTTTAACATACAAGCAATAATCAACTATCCTGCATGGTGTTTCTTGTTTCAGCACTGTGCACCGAGTGGTACTTCAAGTCACAAAATAGCATGTGTGCCATCTGCATAACATACCTAGCATCCTTGATAGGAACATGGTGGGTTTTCAAGAAAGGGAGCGCAAGCAAGAAGGATAGCTGTTATTGTTGCACGAGAGAAAGACTCCTCAAGGGGTGCAACTGTTTTCAGAGTCACAAGATGTAGAGAAGGACAACCATACCCTCTGTACCACGGTTTCTATTGAACTTGTGATGAAAAAGCTGTCCAATAGGATTCAGTTCCTCGACAGCTAGATTGCAGTGTGGCTTCATATTGAACTATAGATGGGTACAACTTAAGTCCATAGAGGCCCCGCCCAAATGAACGAAGTGCGGCAGCAGATCACCTTTATGACTAAACAAACAGTTCCACTAATGCACTGAGCAATGTCCTCCCAATGCCTCCTCTAGAAAGATGCCTGTGACGCCACTCACTTTTCTATTGGGGCAGGAGGTTCCTCGTAGTTCAGTGTAGTCTCTTCAAGGAGCGCTTGCAGGCCAACACTACTTCCGGTAGCGTTGGAAGTGACGCCATCACACCCATTGGCACAGCGTGTACGGCGGACGCTGCCTCCGGCACTGCAATAGATATTGCTTTGATCTTGGAGGCATAAAGGTTTGGAGCGGGCCCCGCAACGAGTGCTCCCAGCCAACACCCCTTTTGTGTAGCGGATAAGGGGGGAGCAGGAGAGGGCTGGGAACCCGCTTTTCGGCTCGTGTCGCAGACATCTTTCTAGAGGAGGCATTGGTTTTTTGAAGGCGGGACCACTGGCCATCCGGCTTATGACATCAGTTTGAAGTGCATGCCCATTGGTGCAAGCTTGAATGCATGCATCTTTGAGGAAGAAATGCCGCAGAACTAGTTCTACAGTTGTACCCAGTTATAGTTCATATAGACTAGTCTCTGGCTCAGTACCTTCTGCACAATAGTTACGTGCCGAGCACCTTGATTTAGGCATAACCTGGGGAGCTGTTTGGGTGGTGGTACAGTACCACCACCCAAACAGCTCCCCAGGTTATGCCTAGACGGGTTTCCGTCAAAGCCTCGACTTCCTTGGTACAGTACGTGAGTGAATTTGCCCTGTCCATATATCTCCTGTTCCCTCATCAGCACTATTTGCAATGTTTATGATGAGGGCTTGTAAGGAAAAGATGAAGGGTCCTGTTTTATTTAGTTTGTGTTGGGGATTTCCCAACACAAACTGTGTTGTGGATCTCCCAACACAAACCTCTCTGCACTGCTTTTGTTATTGTCATGGTACTTATGTGGTCCCTGATATGGTCTTTTTGAAGCTATGTGAGTGGTTAGATAACAACTTGAGTAAATCGTCCGCCCCTTAATTTAAGGGAAGTGCTTCGTACCCAGGGTCAGCCAAAGGATTTTCCAAGAGGTAGAGTCAGCTTACGAGAAGTGGGGTGGTCAGTTTATGGAAGGACCTGATAGGTTCTCTTCTTTGGGGTATACATTAAAAAATTATGGGTGCTTTCAAGACTTCTGCAACCCCCCTCTGAATGTGCCCACGATTGTATCACGGGAGTTCTGGGTCCCTCCCAAGCCATGGCTTGGGAGGGACCCAGAGCTCCTTCCCAAGCATGGAGGGAGCTTGGGAGGGACCCACAGGTCCCTTCCCAAGCCATGCTTTTTCTCTAACTTCTCAGAGTGGCTGGGCCTAAGCTCTGTTTTCCACAATCCTGTGCCAGCAGCACCATAGAACCGTGCGACACCCAGGTGCTACCACAAGCGTGGCCACTTGTGTTTTCTCTTCTGGTATGACCACCAAGAGGCCCAACAGATTAGTTCCAAAACAGTGCCACATCCTGAAGGCAGGGGGTGGCTGAAAAATCTGTGTGGTAGTGCACCATGGTCTGTTGCAGTTGCTGGTGGCACCTAGTGGCACAGAGGGCAAGCCTAACAAAGAGGGTGGCCTTCATGATTTAGTAGTGCCAGCAGAGGATCATGAAAGGCTGAGCTTAGCAACATGACCACTGGGCACACAAGAGAAAAAGCAAAGCTTGGGATGAGCATAACCTTTTATCACCCGTAGCTTCCTTGATATAAGGTGATTTGCTTGATTTATAGTGTGAATGATTTACTCCACACACTTCCATAAGATAAAAGAACCATTCCACATACCCTTTATTGACAGCCATAGGCGTGTGCAGGGTTTTCCATTAGGAGGGGCCAAGTTTTATCGCACAGCTCCTTTTCCATTTCTTAGAGCTCCTGAAGGGGCATGCATGCATTCGTGAGATTCTACTTGTGAGTAATTTATGTGATCGGTGTAATGGCTGTTGTATATCCCCTGTTGGGCCTTGTGTGACAGCATCCATGACACCACCTATGACGTAAAAAGCGGAGGCCTTGAAATGTACAGGACGAAGCAAGCAAAGTATTATGCAAGATTGCAGGTTCCTTCTTGCCTGCCGCCCAAATGTAGTTGGCTCACACTTAGACGGCGATGTTGTCTATGGAGTGGGGATACTTTCCTACAACGCTCAGAAAGTGTATCAGTGCTCCTTTGTGATTAACAATGGTTGTTTTTTTATATTATGATATAGAATATATGCCTGAATATGTGCATACTGATACCTTCAGCATGTCCTGCTGTTTCTGAATTTTGTTTATACACGCAGGTACAGTACAAGGATCGGCGTGCAGCTCCAGAAACAATTGATGGGACTGTACAGACTAATCAAGGACATGACTACGGTCACATGAACTGTTCAAGAATAGCGATGATATAAATTTGTTTATTGATAGTGCATTTGTGAACAAAATGAAGAAGTATGCGCAAGTAAAAAGTGATATAGTGCAAATTTTCTTTCCGTTCACTTTTTTTTTTGTCATTTCACAATGCTGGGAAGTGACGTTTGGTGTAAAAGACAGCCGCAAAGTTGAAGTTGTGTGTAAAGCTTCGTCCAGGTTTTGTGAGGGGGACCCCTGCTCGTCTAGTGAGCAGGAAGTGTAGACTTGTCGGCAGACGCAACTTGCATGATAAGCTGAGGAGTGAGCATCTAGAAAAAGTTTTTAGGCCTACGATCATAACGACAGCTTTAACGTGGAGCAGCTCTGTAATGACTTGGCAATGAAACTTGCACAACTCGCATCTGGTGTCACTCGACTGGAAATGATGGGCCTCTGCTCTTTAAGGAAAGGCAAGAAATGCTATTTTTAATTAATTTAAGCAAAGTAATGTGACCAATGTAGCTGCAGAAATTTTTGTGGTTATACAGTCAAACATCAAAAACTTAGTAAAACTATGTCGCATCTGACACGGAAATAGCTTGTTAGGTACAAAGAGTTGTTGTAAGGATATATTTATAACACTGTGTTAATGGCAAGACTATTCTCCATTTGTTTCAATATAGCCAATAATTCGTTATATAGCGTATTCATTACATTGAAGTTCCAGTATGTGTGGGTGTGAGCATTGCCGTCCTAGCACATCTATAAAATGGGGCATTACATGCCCATTCAGCTATTATGAATATATCACGGTAATTGAGCGTAAATAGCAAATATGGTATGGGCATAATTTGGGGCCCTTAGGCATCATTACCAATTTTAGCGTAAAGTTTCAAGTTTGAAAGTGCTGCATCTAGGCCCCTGTTCACAGACAGGCAAGAACCGTTTTGGCAAGACTTGTGTAAGGTCTCGTGAAGGTCTACCACTGTGTCATATGCCCAAAAAGATTCCAACACCATCCATGTGTGCACCGTGCCTGAACTCTTTCTGCATTTGCTGCCAATCTACTGTACTGAGAGGGCCATAGAGTTTCTTATAATATCTACTAGGGGGAAATGTGGCACTGCGATCATTCAGCCACCATGTGAATGATGGGTAAGAAAGGGAAAATAGACGACCACCCACTTGTAGCTTGAAGCCACAAGGAAATCCATGTGGATTTCCTTGTGGCTTCAAGTTACAAATGGGTGGCTGTCTGTTTTCGTTTTCTTAACCATTCTGCCACCTTGCGGGATTCGCAGAACTCACTTGCAATACGAATTGTGGGTAGTACATGGATTTGCGTAGTCTTCGTGCTTGCGGCTTCGAACACACTTAGGGCTTTGCTTATTGTTGCGTTTTGGCTTTTTCTTTCGGATAAAAGAAGAGCTCATCGTGACCCTCTTGAGCTGATTTGAATTGGTCAGCCTAAAACGGTCAAGGTCATGAAGTGGGACTGCTGAGCTTTTGCTGAACTTCGTCTTGCAGTAAAGCAGCTGCAGGTCACTCAGAGCCGAAAGAACGAAGCTTAGACAAATCTGTGTACTATACCCATCATTCCCATGCTGGCTGAAACGCCATGCATTGCATGCTCCCATAGACACTAGCGCCAGATTTCCCTCTAGTGTACTACTGTAAAAGCTCGCTAATTCGAACTGACGCCCTAGTCCCGGCACAGCCTTATGTAATTCTATGGGGGAAAACTCCCGCTAATTCGAACGCGTCAGTATCCACAACGGTTAATTCGAACTGGGAGCCCCTGATTTTCATCGCTCCTCACGGAAGTCTGCCTCGAGTGATCACAATGTGTTGCAAGACCTAACCAAACCAAATTTATTAGAGATGCAAAACCAACGAAACAGCAGCATAGCTCAGATGAGAATTTGGATGCTGCACTGGAGCCAGGCCCGTAGCCAGGCCCCGCCCCCCCCCCAAAATTTTTATGGTACATGGTGTTTTACCAAAAATAAGAAATGAAGATAGGCGTTTTTCTCAAATAGTCAAGGTTTTCAGCAAGTGGGCCCCCCCCTGAAAAAAATTACTGGCTACGGGCCTGGCTGGAGCTCTTGGGCAAGCTGCAAGCGATGCTCACGGAGTGGCGACAAAAGAAACGCAAGGAAATGCAAATTACTGATTACTTTTATTTTAATTGCATTATCTCCACCATGTAAATTAATGTTTTTGAGCAGAAATAGCATCATATATTTTGACATTAAGGCTCACATGAGTGCATGTCGGTGCTTGTTTCTAGCATATCACTGACTGATCAATTAATTTCTTTTCGCTGTTAAAGCTCTATGAACCTAATTTACGAAATCACCTGCCACAAACTTGTAGTAACCCCTAATTCATGATAACGAGTCCATAAGTGGCTTCTTTGAACCCTGCCCGTGCAGTGTGGTACGATGTCCATTCATTCTAGCACCCGCCCGCTAATTCGAACTCAGCTTATTTCGAGCAATTTTATAGTCCCCTTCGAGTTGGAATTAACAAGCTTTTACTGTAGTATTAAACTTTATGGACTGGGCACTAATGTTGCTTTCAGGGTTTCCACTGCCGTAGTAAAAACAGCAGGAACCAGAAGTACACACCCAGAAACTTCGAACAACTGCAGACATGCACGTGAAGATGAAGTCATGTCTATATCGAACCCCACATTGATTCGTTCAGAATGCAAATCGTTTCATCGAGCGTCAGTGTTGTAGGAGTGCAGTACACTTTCGTCGCAACGTGAAATTCGAATGCTGATGCTGTGCCACGATAAAGAAACTAAAATTTTTGCCAGCCTGCTGTTGGACACATGCAGTTTAATATGCAGTGCATAACTGAAACTAGACAACTAGGTGTTGTGGTCCCTTCAATTATGGACGCTTTGAAATTGAAGAATCGGCTTGCACATGACAGGGTGGATAGATCGTTGGCAGAGACCTTCATTTTGTAGCGAATATAGTATAGGTCGGCAACAATAAGAAACTTATGTGACAGCTAAGTTGGGCTGTGCTTTTGTAGTCTTTGTGTTTATGGACTGTTGGAGGAGTAGAGAATAGGTTTTGTCTTTCTATAGTGTGTGCACACATCTACGAACAATCTTTAGGAAGTCGTGCCTTGGCCACGTGTGCTGAAACACCCTTGATGCGTCAGCTTGTGGCGGCTGTGGTTTCTACGAGTTAAATTTTTTCATATATAAACTACCATAGTACCCTGTGCATACCCTGCATACTGAAAAACGGCTACAATTGGACTGCCAGTTGAAATCGGCTTCCATATACATATAGGAATGTGCACGAAACTTGCATGCCGCATTCTGGTCTGGCATAGACTGATCCGTGCATCAGTGAGCAAAGAAATTCAAGTAAGGCTTGCACCATTTGCTACTTGCCACTGTAAGCCTTGCCTGCAGGAATCGCCATCACATACAAAAAGCATTTGTATAGATGCTCCAACCAATTACGTTCACTCGTTTTTGTGATGTCAAGCACTCCTGCACATTCATGGTCGAATTTTTTGCATGCAGAGATGTTTGTGCCGCTGAAAAGTTGAGCGTGCAGACAAATTTTATCAAAGATTCTGACATCAGAACTCAGGCAAAGGTAATGCTTCATTCAGAAACACAAACTTTTATTTTCCAATATGCCTAGTATTTGTGTTAGCAGAGAGAAAGCACAACTCCCTCGCAGAGATGACGGACAAGCACAGTGTGGGAAGCTTATGTTTATTCTTGAGTTATAACTACTTGTAGTGCAATTCAAGGTTTTTATTCATTCAATGAGTTTCAGGTTACAAGAGGTGATCCACAGCACTACATGCACGTAAATTAGCTGGCTTAAATTACTGAAGTACCTGATGTGCAAGAAATGTATAATTTTTTTTTTCCAGGCGATAGGTCATAATCATCGTACATAACAGAAGTTTGCAATGGCAGCAGGAGACCATATAAAAAAAAGTAGTGCATTAAGTATGCGGCAATGATCCTGTACGATTTCCAAGTGAACTTACCCCCAAGTAGTAACCAAGAAACGGCAGAGACAAGTCATCAAAGGTTCATAAACTGCATTTTATTGTGAGTGGCTTCAAAGAAGTCAAGTAGCTCAAATAAATGTGTAAACCAATGTTTGTACAAGTAAAAAATATAAATCTGGTTTATGTAATAAAACTGACCAAAAAAGGACTAAATGAGAAAAAAAAATGTGCAGGACTTCTCAGAGGTTCGCTGTCACCGATAGTACGTACTTAAATTTAGGAAAATGTTTTTCTATTTTACTTACCTAGGACTTCACTAAGAAATGGTGACCAGTTAGCCTGACCTCTTAAAAAGACATTTCTTTGAGTACAATACCTATATCACCTCCATTCCTTAGATTAGTGTGAACCCGAGATATTCGCTGGTGTGACCTGTCCAATTTAATTTTTAGGCTTTCACTACCTAAATAAATACGGTCAATGACCAATTTTTCGGGTGCCTGGTCTATTCAACTTGCCTGATAAGTTGGTCACCTTCAAAGCATCGACACATACCATGTAGGAAAAGCGAATGACGCTTGAAATTTATGATGCTGAAACTCGTTGCCATTTGATTTTTCAGGCTTTCTACTACGATTGCGAGATTCAAACGGAATTAACAAAAGCCAACACTGCAGCCATTTCGATTATCTCGTAGCCTCGCATGGCGATCCGATTGCAGTCGTAGCAGTTTCCAAAAAGTTAGCTTTATGTAATGCAGCAATGTTATACGGTCAAACACACAATGTGTTGCGATGAGGCCCACCAAGAATTCAAAGGAGCCACTGCAACAAAACATGGTATCCGTTCATTAATTACAGACGCGCATACTCAGGCTCGCGTCACTCTTCGAGCACCAAGATGCCCGGTAAGTGTACTGGCGGGATTCCGGAGCTGCCTTGGAAACTAACAGTATGCTACTTTTGATGATTTCATGGTTCTAATGCAATCCGACAAAAACTGACACTGACTGTACGTCATGATGGCGAGCCCATGCTCAGTGCAGTTAAATTATCGTTACATATATGAACAAGTGCTAAGACTTCTTCTTTTTCTTCATCTCCCAGTCCATGATGTCAATTGAGACGTGACAACCGCAGTACATGATGAGCAGCGTTGGCACCAGAGGAATCGGGTAGCCTGAAATGGGAAGCAATTGGGCACTTAAGGATGAAACATCATTCTAGTATTAACGAGTACAGATGCAGAATTTGAACCTAGAAACTATGCCACGCTTTTTTCTTACCCAAAGGGACATAACCTGAGAAGCATGAAGATTTGCAAAGACTTGCAAGATGTTTTAATACGATACTTAGAGTCGCGGCTCAAAACACTACACTACATGTCACGGACATGAACGTGATGTCAAAGCAGAGCAAAATTTTCTGACGTCATAGAGCGATAAAGCAAGGCGCAATGACATTTCTTTTGACTAGATTCACATGTGGAAGTCTGAGTAGTTGCAAGAATGAGAAATGGAGGGTATTAAATATCGTGAAGCAACGACCTCATAAGTACCGAAACTGGTTCATAAAAATAAGTGCTACAGTAAATTAGTCAGTTTCCAGACGCCTGCAGCATTTTCCACAGGATGTACTCGGCATGAACATTTATTTAACTAAAAAAATTGTCACGGTTTTGCCCAAAAGGCAAAGCACGTTACCGGACATGGTACCAAGTGGCTAGACACGAGGACGCGGGTTCGATCCTGAATCACAGTAGCTGCATTTCAATGGAAGCAAAAGGCACAAATGTTTGTGTTTGAATTTACATGAACAACAAAGAAACTCTGTCAAAATTATCACAGAGCTCTTTACTATACTACCTCTCATTGCACTAGTGTCTGTGCAATACTTGACACCATGAATCAATCAATCAATCAATCAATCAATCAATCAATCAATCAACAAGGTTGCATGTCAATACATAAAAACATTAAGGGAATAAAAAAAAAGCAATGGTGCTAAATGGCACTAAATGAATCCAATGTTCCAGTCCATTGTTCCTGAATGTAACACGGTCTAATAGAAGTAATCACATCTAGACCATGACAGCAGTGAATTGTGGTGCTGCTTTAAGAATGTCCCAGTGGCGATAGGCAATGTGCTACCACAACGCGCACAAGAACGAGTTGTGCCATGCCAACATAGAGGGCTAATATACTTCACCCTATGCACGCTATACTCAAACGAAGTATTTGCGTTTATGAATGAGAAATAGAGAAATGGACAGTTACTGGAAATAAATTGTCTCTCACCGCATATTATTCTCCTAAAGAAGATGAGTCCAACGTCCACGTTGCTAAGGAAGAACATGCACGAGAACATGGAGAAAAGAAAGTGCGGTGCGGAGACGACAGCCCTCAGAAACTGCAACCGCACTCCACGAAAGAAGGTACCCTGAAAATATTGAACAGACATTACAGATTAACATGATTACAGATCACAGTCTCACGTGATTATAGATTATCAAAACAAGCAGTTATTAAACATGCTTTGGGAGGACTCACTGTTGAGATATTAGTTGGTCTAACATGACTGCTGATGAAATTAGTAGTTTAAAAAGTGAGACATGTACACAACTTGTTCATTGTCTTTCTTTGCTCCTTGTGTCCGTGCCTCAATTTTCGCACGAATTTCATCAGTAGCTCACTAAATAATTTATGAAGAATCTGCCCCAGATGGTGCAGCAGAATGTATTTAATGTGCTTTGTGAAATGGTTATTTCTGGCACTTTGCTGCACAACATGTAATCGGTGGTGGATTGTCCCTTACCATAGTGCCTGACCCGCACACACAAAAAACTTTGCAAGCGCCATTTGGCCAAGGGACAAGTTGAGCACATCATGCAGCATCTATGACCACAGCCACAGTGCCCCAAACGGAAGCATCACAAAACACTCGATGTCACAAGGGAAGAATGCGAGAATGCTCCTCTTACTACCACTGCAGTTTCTACAGCTGCGTTAAACAACACTATCTTTGGGATTGGCCAGCAAAATGTTTTGACAGTCACAAGAAAACGACAGTTAGTTCCCCAAAGAGTGCTAAACACATTAGAACAAGTATACATATGCTTAATTGTAACCAGCTCGTGACATACATGATCATATCACCAACTTCAAGTGCCTCAGGACTCTTGATTGATCAACTCAACTGCTACAAAGGGTGCTATTAGAAGGGCAGCTTTTGGTGAATCTCCAGCACATGGCAAAAGGAGCCAGGGAGAACACAGGTGCAACACAAGTGCAACACAAATACATAAATGTAGGGTGTGCAAATGGTGAATTCCAAATTGAATTATAATAATTGTTGGGGTTTTACATCCCAAAGCCACGATGTGATTATGAGGGACACTAGTGGAGAGCTGCGGAAATTTCGACCAGCTGGGATTCTTTAACGTGCACCTAAATTTAAGCGCACAGGCCTCTATCAAAACTGAATTGAACATAAATTAAATATCGCATACTATTTGAATACTCAACAGTCTTCTCCAATTGATTTAAAATACTGCTCACATTCTTGCAATGGAAACTGCAGCATTAAAAGCACAAATGAAGTGTTAAGAGCAAATTAAAAGCTTAAAAAGGTTTGGTTCTGTGAGCAACACAGTCTCCTTAATTATGTAAGCTGTTGATGTTTTATAGCTATCCGATGCCCGCATGGATGAAATTTATTGTACTTTGAGACAAATTTTGCATTTATTTGGGTGCAGCCTACATTTTGAAAGATTTGTAAACTGCAAAAAACAATCGTATTTACGAATCGTCGTTCTATTCAAAGACCGAATCGAATAGAGCACCACTTGATTAGATATTCGAAATTTCAAAGTATTCGCGTACTTCTACAGAAATACAGTAGAACCCCGCTGATACGTTTTTGAAGGGACCGTAGGAAATAAACGTAAGAGACGGGAAACGTAAGAGCCGAAAAACAGGAAAAACGTCAAAATATTTAGTGGTACAGAATTTTATGTCAATTCTTACGAGCAGCACGAAAATTGGCGCGCTCAGCCGCGATCTAGTCGATGGATAGAAACGCGGAGCTTAGGACGGCCTCATCCACAGAAATGTAATCAACGTATGTGATTTTTTTAACACCAACAGCTGTAGGCATGAAAGAACTAAGCACACGCAATCACGACCAGCGCGGCGAGTCCGACCGCGAACCGCACGCACGACCGTGCGAGCTCCAACCAGCTCGAACTCCTCCCGCACTCCGACAAATAACGATGATGATGAGTCTACGCCAACGCGATGGCAGAAGTGAATGCCGATCTCGAAGGCCTTGCTTTCGCAAGCAATTACGTCATACACGCCATGTTTGTGCAATACAAATCTCAAAGGCTATGCTTTTGTCAATAGTAAATGCCAATCTCGAAGGCCTTGCTTTCGCGAGCAGTTACGTCATAGACGCCATCTTTGCAATTTGAATCTCGAAGGCCATGCTTTTGTTTGCATCAATTGAAAGATTCTGTTGCTTGCGCCTCTCATGCGGCTAATATTACGGTCAAACGAGGCCAAGCTGCGTGAAAATGCACCATGGCGGCTCTCTTTGGTAGTCACTCGGTCGGCTCCGAGCGCACTTCGCGACGTATCATACGGGAACGGTCCGACAGTTACGACGTAACAGCGGGGTTCCCAATACATTGTATCCTATGGGAGCTATGCCGGGACCGGCGGAAAACGACGTAACAGCCGGGAAAACGCAGCAGTGAGGAACGTAACAGCGGGGTTCTACTGTATATATGACCAAGCTACCTCGATCTTCTTCCAGCTGTCCTTGCTCCTGATGACCTCCATCAGCAGCTCGGTAGAGATTCCGACAAAGTTGAGGGCGCACCACACCACAACCGCACGGTCCATGCCGTGCCAAGAACAGACAAAGGCAAAGCTTGCCGCCGCCCCCATCATGCGACGCCGAGGTGTCCACCCATGAGCCACGATTGGCCGATAGATGTACCTGCGCAGCATACGTTCTCTGGTTGAACATCTTCGCTACCTGCATCTACGTTTGTGTAAATGACTTCTGAAGCAAATTACACAACGGCAAACTGATCAGGATCATAGAAAGCTTGTGCCTTTGTCACCCATAGTATCCTTTACCCATACTCCAAGAGGCATCAGCAGAAGTCAACAGTAGCGGCTGGTGTGAAAACAAGACAAAAATGGCGGTGAATAGAACGCGCAGTGCATGGCTGCTCAGGCCTAACTGCATGAAGTTGTGCATACATAGATACAAAGGACTTTATTGAAAGACCAGAGGGACTAGTGTAAGGAAGTCCTAAGACCCCCTCAACCAGTCGGCGGCTCCACCTAGGTCGGCACCGGAAGGTGAAAACCCTCCGCGATGGCCCGGGCCCTCCGGACAGCAGGTCCGGGCTGTGTAAACTCTGCCGCCACAAGTCCTCGTCACAATTATTATTTTTTTTCTTGCGCACAAAAGTTATGCTGTTGCTCTTTGGGAATCGTTTAAAAAAATTAGGGTAGCTTCACACTGGTGGTGCCAAGCCTGACGGAACAGCAGAGCTGGGAGGCCTTCCTTCGCATACCAGCCAAGCCTAGCCTAGAGATAGCCAGTTAAGCTTAGATATAGCCCCATGAGCATAGAGAGGGGCAGTTAAGCCTGGGAAAGCCAAGTTGAGCTTAGGAAAGCCAAGTTGAGGCTCTGTCTCTCTTTATTTATTTATCTCCTTTTCTTTCTCTTTTTTTCTCTCTCTACGTTTGTTTTGCTCTCTGTTTCTCTTTCCTTCTATCTTTTTCTTGTTCTCTCGCCCATAGGAACGAAATTGCACGATTCCCATAAATGCTTGTTCTGCGAGTGTGTCTTGATAGCAAGATGCCCGCCTCTGGACTGTGGGCACGCAGGTTCGAATCCCGCCTTGCCAAGAAATTTAATTTCCTTTTATTTATTTCTCCTCCTCCTTTCCTTCCTATAACACGCTGCTAGGTGACGCATGGTGACGTCGTCACTCGGCACGGTTTTTCTGTGCACACCGCACGGCCTAACCTTCGACTTAAACAGGTTTGCTATTAACATCTGATGCACTCAAAGCCAGAATTCACAGTTATCGGTGGTGTCTTTTCCACGTTTACAACTAAGATCCTCATTTGCAGACACCCAATTTTTAATCTTTTAAAATGAAATTTGCGATATTTTTTCTTTTACATTTGTGGAACCATGTGAATTAAGATTTTGCAAAATGAATCTCTCTTTTTCTTGCCTACATCCTTGTTCGATAGTGAAGAGGTTAATAACTACAGTGTCCTACATCGTAAGTGAGAGTTTTCTTTAAGATCCTGACAATGTCGAGAACGTTTAATAGTTTAACTCCCTGCCTAGGCTGTACTCATAATTGGAGGCTCTACCAATATTGCCTATTAATTCCACTCGTTCAGTCTCACTTGTGCTCTTCTTAGTGTCAAAGGTGAGTTACTGTTGGCGATTGACAATGGCTTCAATTTCCAACTCGGGAGGGCTGTAGAAACTTGAAAAAAAAAAAAAAAAACGTAGTTTTGCGCCTTTGCCTTGTAATCAGCCTCACAATGCCGATTTCAAAAATGGCAGCATGAGGTGAAGGTATCTCCATAAAAACAGCCATTTTATGGAGTTATCTGAAAGCAGCATCGTTGAAAACTGGATTGTAAAGCTTCCAATTCACTTTTAAAGCCACCGTTTCCACTACACACAACCACCTATTAGAAAACCAGGTAGAATTCGCAATCATTCACTTAACAGGAAACTAGCATAAGCTACTGCTGCGCCAATTCACTCACCTCTGTATCCACAGGTAAAGTCCTCGATCAAAGTGCCTGCAAAGAAGATGAAAGCAAAAAATTTTACAAAGCGTCCATCAAAATGTGATACATGCGCATCACTGAACGCAAACTGACTGAACTACATTGAAACATACAGGAATGGTAAGTTGTAGTTGGTGTAGTTGCACTGTACTGAACCTGCAAAGAAAGCAAAGACCGAGCAAAGAAACATGCAATTTGCTGATCTCGAAACTTCAGATCTTTTTAGAAAAACAAAGATTAAATGCATGCTACTGTCGTCTCTATGAAAGGGAGCACACAAGTGCACTGCAGTTTAACTGGCCACATTTAGCGCAGTGCCATAGCGACAGATGAAAACAAAAAACGGCGGCAGAATTCATCTCGTGATGACTGTCAAAGTCAATGCAAGCAATTTACAGTCAATGAATAGGCACGAACTTGAATTATTTATGTTTATATGGTGTTTAAAGTACCTCAATGGCTCCCTTGTATTTTAAAGACGATAGTCTTTCTTGGGGAACTTAAAACGCAGAAATTTTGGTCTGTCTTTCTGTCTGTCTGTCTTTCTGTTTGTCGGCACGTCCCTCGATTCAGCCACTCGGCCAAAGTTGAACCACTTGCCCAAGGGCCAGCCGTCTTGAACTGGTACGGCTGTTCATACTTGTGAACGTTGTCAATCAAAAAGGAAATATCATGCATATCTGAGGTGCAACATCACTAGGTAAGTATTAGGTGGCGTGTTCCTTTAATAGAAAATGCATACATACGTAATTCTAAGGACCCTAGTTTCTTAAGCTGCGCTGAAAATGCATAAGAATGGAAGCTTGAGCGAGTTGGTATGCGTTCATCTTTGTTGAAACAGCGCTCACTAGACGATGACGAAGTAAAAGAAGGCACAGGACAGGCGCTGCCTGTCGTGTGCCTTCTTTTACTTTGTCGTCGTCTAGTGAGCGCTGTTTCAACAAAGCTGAAAATGCGACTGCGCTGAAATTTGCCTTCTTCCGTGCCCTTCGCACGAGCTCATTGTTGTGTTTCGGTTTCGGTTCTGTATTGCACTGTACGAATGCCATCGGTTGGTGTTGAAAAACTTTAGTTTTGAGAAGGCCAAGAGGGTGAAAAAAAATATTTAAAAAATGAAAAAGCAGCGTTGTGGGCGGCCTTCAGGCTGCCGGTTGTGGGCGCCGCTCTGGCGTTCCTGTTTTACCCAGGCGACGTGTAAATAAAAGAGTGTGTGGAGAGTACTCGTTGAGTGCGGACGTTTCTCTGCTTCAGCGCTTCGCGCCAAACCGCGTTTTCGGGCTGGCTGGCGTCCCCGCCGGTCGCATTGGTCACCGCCGGTCTTCGCCTGCTGCTGCGCCGGGGCTACCAGCACGCAACACAGCACTCATGTTTCCCGACGTATTGCCAGATGGCGTCCATATCTCACACAGCGCCTCTTCTATCGTCTTTACACGACATTTGCAGCGAAGCACGCAGATACGCGGCCAATTTTTTTTGGGAGCTTCATATGAAAGCTAATATGTAGGCATGCCCTGCTGTCCAAAATGTGTACTATGTGTACATAGGCGTGCACAGGGTACCCCTTCAAGGGGGGCGTAGGTTCATCACGGTGCCCTCCGTCCCTATTAAGTCAATGTATGGAGAAGACTTTGCGCCCCCCCTCTTCATAGGTGACTAGAGGGGGCGGCCGCCCTCCTGCCCCCCCTCTGCGCACGCTTATGTATGTGTACCATTCACCCAAGGCCTCGGTTAAAGGCAAGCAGCATAGCAGAAGTTTAGTAGAGTGGCTTGTTGGGCGAGTTGGTTCATTCTTATTGCAGAATTAGCGCAAATACCAAGACGAAAGACGAACAAGCGCAAACTATCAACTGAATTTATTCGAAAAGCACACACATATAAACGTGAGCAACGTCACAGTCACGAGTCACCTTAGCAAACACTAAATTCGATTAGTGGCAGGCGCTCAAGTAATCCACCTCAGTGGCATGCAACGTGATAGATGGCCTCACTACACATGCCTCTTGAGAGAACCTTAGCTTCTGATAGCAAGGGTGCGCAGCCGCACTCCCTGCAATGTAATGACAGATTAGAACAAGGTGTTCCCCTCAATGAAGCCTTATGATCTAACAGTCTGTTGTTCACACACCGTCCCGTCTGCCCGACATAGCATTTCCCACACGATAACGGTATATGATACACTACCCCTCTGCCACACTCGACCAATTTATCACGGTGCTTGATTATTCATGTTACATTTATCACTTCATTTATCACGTTGCATGCCACTGAGGTAGATTACTTGAGCGCCTGCCACTAATCGAATTTAGTGTTTGGTAAGGTGACTCGTGACTGTGACGTTGCTCATGTTTATATGTGTGTGCTTTTCGAATAAATTCAGTTGATAGTTTGTGCTTATTCGTCTCTCGTCTTCTCTCGTCTTGGTATTTGCCCTAATTCTGCAATAAGCAGAAGTTTAGCGGGTAGATGATATTGAACACCTTGGCCATGAGACTGCAGCAGGTTGTGAAGCCACTACAGTTCAGATGGACAGGTAGCACGTGGCCGCAGCTGTTAGCGGCATGAAAGCTGGCACAACAATCACGTCAGGCATCACGAAAACTCTGAGAATGTATCAGAAAGATGCTAATTGCATAAAAATGTGGCAGAACCCAGGATTTCAGACCACAGAGAAAACGTCTAGATGAGCATGAAGAACTCGAATAAAACAGGTCTCACTGGTATACAATACTCACAGATTGAAACTAAAAAATTTAGAGCTGAGTAATGTACGTAGTTTTCTTTTCAGCATCTACAGTGCATGTCATATCAGTGTAATTTTGACTCGAACACTTACATCAGAGCCAACATTACCTTTAACGGCCAGATTTGCAGCAACACGATGAGATTGTCACGAGCAATTGCTCATAGCAGTTGTTATACGAAAAGAGATCCAACCAGCTCCACTCCATGAAAGCCAATGAAACAGCAAAGCTGGTGCCCCCCTTCGTCAGGCTATTCGGAAGCCTTTCTACTGCCTCTGTCGGGTGGCCTCTTCCTTGGGTGTATGAGCAGTCTTGGCCCTGCTGGAAGAACGAACTCCTGAAGAACCGACACCCTCCTTCATACTCCACTGAGCCCCTTGCTGACCTACCTCTTACAAACAGCTGGGTTCTCGCGCGCTTTTTACAGAGCCCCTCTTGGCGCGCCTCTCATTGGTTCCCCCTTTCCATCAAGCTTCACACTTGCCCGTCTTGACAAGGCACTACCTTTCCCCCTTTCCATTAGGCCTTCCTCTGCATGGTGCAGCTCTCCCCCCTTCCTGCCAAGCCTCACTCTCGCCACACCGCAAGGACACGTGACCAGCGTTACACCGGCACCGGCGAAGGGTCGACTAAGAATAGCTCTGCTGTTAAAGAATTATACCACGTTTCAATCCGTGAGTACTGTGCAGATACATACTCATGGTGCCATGAGGAGTTGCGAGCGACTCAACAGCACTTAAAGGGCTCCAAACCACGTCCAATAATTTTTTAACATTTAAAGTTAACATGCGCATCGAGTTCAGAATGCCGTCACGATCAACAATGCCAGGTGTGGCAACGCTATGAGCCAAGGCGCCCCACAAGTTTCAAGAAGCAATCCTTTCTCCTCTCCATGCCTTTCAGCAATCCTCATCCCCTCAGCGTTCGCTGCGACATCAACATGTCATCTGCTCGTCATCCACAATACCTGTTTGTCTGCTCGCAGGTACACACGCTTGGCGCTCTTCCTCCTCAGATGGTGAGGTGTTTCGACCAGTAGGTGAGACGAGCCAACAAATGGAGCATAGCGAAGGAAAGAGCGAAACGAGCGACGGCGTCTTTTGTATCATCAAACGTGTGTAACTCCGCTATTACAGCACCGCTTCGAAAAATTCTCACGGCAATGTGTTCGTTGTAGGCTCGTGCACAACTGCAACACCACAACTGGATTTCGACCTCTGGGTGGTTTAGGGGCCCTTTAAAAACAACAACAGTGGGGCCCCCTTGGTTACTTCACAAGTCAGGCGACCCTGCGCTAAGACCCACCTCCAAAGGTAGGAGCAGAGGTGAATGCGGCTCACGCATTTGGGTGGTGGAGGGAGCGACATGCCCTCGAGGCCAGCCACAGCCGACCCGAGCCCGTAGAGTATTCGGTACTTGAGGAAGAATAGCACTGTGAGGCAGATCCCGAGACCCAGGAGGCTGGGGTCGTCCATCTCTGTCACGAGGTCGGGGTAGTACGCCAGGGCTGAGCTAGATGGCGCCACAAAAAAAAAAAAAAGCAGAACATACACCACTTAAGAGAGATCACACGAAGTTGTACGTGCATCACAAGTACCATAGACTCTCAATATTTCAAACTCTGATTATTTAAACCCTCGGTTAATTCAAACAAATCTTAAATTTTTGGCTAATCCACTATGTTTTCAATGTATATTAAGGCCCCTTAATTCAAACAGCTCAGTTGCACCAATTCAGTTAATTCAAAGCTTTTGCTTGTCCATGCCTGGAGATATCTTTGCCTTTGATACTTCTAGCTGAACATCCGCATTTTTGTGTCATTAAAAGTCGCAAATAAAGCTGATTGCCTGCGTACATAAAAGTCGCCAAACTAGCCAGACCATATGTACTAACAATCGCATGCTGACTGAAGGAAAAAAAAAGATAAAAGATTTGCGCTCGTCTGTGTCTTCTGCGTCCTTGTCTATAGACCTTTTTTTCGTGGGCGCCGCCATATTGCCTAGCGGGCGGCGCCGTCTCTGGTCTGGCAACCCACTGGCATGTGCGAAGCTCCGCGTTTGTATGGAAAGTATACGTGCGGTTGCAGTTGTAGTCTGTTTTTTTGGTTCTGCCGCGCTGGATTTCGTATTGAGAGATGCGGTCTACGTAGGAAATGAGTCTGTGAGACGTCCTGAAAACGTTTGATTCGTTGAAAGTCAGTGATGTTAATATACGGCGGCACGAACGTGTCGCAAGTGGTCGATGTCATATATTTTCGGCACTGTCTGTTGGAAAGCCACGCAAATATTTTGACTCGTTTAGCAGGGCAAGCAAGTTCCGCCACTCGAATTTTTTTCTTGGACTGTAATCTTCTAGTTAGTTTTTTTTTTTTTTCATTCACGGTATGTTTATGCTGTCGCACCGACTACCGCTCGTACATTTGGTCGTGCGTGAACACACAGTCTCGATTTCACGGCGCGGCATCTGTTCGTTGCTCAAACAGTTGCCTATCTTGTTTGTCAACTTTTAAGTGACCGCTTATTACTCGCTCGTTTATTGTGCACTGGTGTGGACGAAGTTAGAGCTGTTTACAGGGAGGTATTGGTACATAAAAACGATGCTGATGTTTACATGCCGGCGCGCTTCTTTTTCTTTTTCCTTTAAGAGCAGTGATATTTGATTGGATTTACGCGGCGATAAGATGAAGATGGTTAGAGAGTTTCTTCTGCCGGTAAGGCACGAAGTGCGGCCGGGCTCGAGCCTTTGATCGGCATCGTAGGTGATTCGCGTTTTTTCTTTTTTTTTTCATAACTTCGTATACTAGATGTACTGTTCTTGCGAAATTCTTGCTCTTTCGCAAGGCTAAGCAGCCAAATTGGCAGTTCAACAAACACTAGACAAGTGTAACAACGTGGTTATTGTATCGCGCTTTGAAGAAAATTAACTATGTTGTATATCATTGCGCGACTTGTCGGACACGGCTCTTGACCACGTAAACATTTGTCTTCCTGAGGTAGTTGTTCTACACACGGAGCGACAGATTTTTGTTTTTTTTACTATTCGGCTTTCATATCGATCGCTCATCGTATACGATACACCCCGCTGTCTTACGGAAGTTGCAACCTCACTACAAAGATCTCGCCACGTCCTTTTGATGTAGTGTTCATGGAATGTTCGGGTTTTACAAGGCTGGTACGGAGCAATACTGAATTAAATGTATGGTGCTGGTTACCCCGCTGCAAAGTGAGGGATTTCTCGTCCGTGCTAATAATAATAATATCTGGGGTTTAACGTCCCAAAACCAAGATATGATTATGAGAGACGCCGTAGTGGAGGGTTCCGGAAATTTCCACCACCTGGGGTTCTTTAACGTGCACCTAAATCTAAGTACACGGGCCTCAAACATTTTCGCCTCCATCGAAAATGCAGCCGCCGCGGCCGGGATTCGATCCCGCGACCCTCGGGTCAGCAGTCGAGCGCCATAACCACTAGACCACCGTGGCGGGGCTGTCCGTGCTAATACCGGTATACATAAACTGCAGCGATCACAGTGTTGAGCCGAGCTACGAAGGTAATTGTTAGACCAAACACGTCATATTAAAATATAATAATGAAACGAAGCGAAAACAACTCAGGTGGCTACTCGAGTGGTACTTAGATGTTTTGCGCTTAACCGGATAGGGCCGTACTTTACCGCTTATGTTTGTTCATGTTTGTTCGCAAATGTGTATCCGATTGACATTTGACTGCGTGGAACACTGGGAATTCCGGATATATTGCGGCACTTGCCGATTTAGAACCTATACCGTAACACAAACGATGTACCTTAAAGAGTGCGCCAACCGCAAACACTCCGCGTTTTGTGATGCACATCGCATACTTATTCTGACAGCAGTTCCCTTTATATAGTTGTTAGAGCAACCAAAAACGGCACAGTGGTTTCCCGTTGACCTTTCGCTGGCTGACATCGCAATAAAAGAGAACAAAATCCGCAGGTCGACTTAAAACACGCAAAAATTGTTCGAAAATGCCACTCATCCAAGCACAAGCCCGCACACTCCGCGCCGTCGCGCACGAGCCAGAAAGGAGGAAAGCGCTGGTTGCCAGTCCGGTCCTCCTCGCCCGATGCAACGGTCTATAGTTCGTGCCCATCCATTTTTTCCTTGCAAGTATGAACCAACTCGCCCAGCAGCAAGTTTGACTGACTGAAGAAGAAGGAAAAAAAAAAAAAGATGGTCTGGCCTAAGTCGATCGTGTCCCGAACGCTTTTTAAAGTCAGTTTTGCCGCAACACGGAAAATTATCCCAAGAATGTGAACAAGCTACCACTTGCTTGTCACGGGACACAACACATTTCTCCTCCTAATCATCAAACGCGCGAGCACATGTTGTATAAATAATGAGTACCAGTGTGATAGCTGGCGTCTAAAAACTTTACTGGCAATCATGTCGAGTTGCCTGCCGCAAGTTGCTGCGGCACTGAGAAACAATGAACATAGCAACGCTCGTTTGTATGTTGCCCCGAGACATATTTATCGAAACTTCTGACAATTCAAACAATATCCTGAGGTTGCCTCGAGTTTGAATTATTGAGAGTCCACTGTTGTTACGGTATTTCATTAACGACTTAGTGAAGGCTTTGTGAAGCAGTTATTTCGTCTGCTCCAACACGCTCCTCAACAAAATGTTCAACATGGGGTGAGAAAAAGTTGCTTAGTTGGCAAGCGGGAGTTTTGAACTGCCACACTGAGTAGCTGCCAAACATCAGTGAAAGTCAGCATGACTGCGAGATTTTTTTTTTATTTCAGGGAAAAGTTCATCCATAGACATGGCAATCGTCAACGCCAGGTTTCAATTACTCATATCTCTGTGGTAACTTCGAGAGGAATTACAATTTGTGTGTTATATCCATTAGTTTGCTGCACCGAATTTCATTATAATGAGGTTTACCTGTAACTTATGCAGAACTTTTTAAATACTCACCTGTAAAAATAGTGTAGAAGGGCTTCTAGAAGAAAGTAGTAGAGTGTACACAACCCAACCTGTGCAGCAGGATACGTGATATCTCGCACTGACCAGGCTGTCTTCCCTTTTGTGACCTAGGGAACGACAACAACATTTAAAGGTTACTCAATGCTGCATTAAGGCAGCTACGAGAAACAGAAGCCAGCCTATATATTCTGTTTCATAGATCAGATGCAACTCTGTCAAAGCCATGCAAGAAGTTCAATCAACGAAATATGTAAGCACGTGTGTCTCACGCTTGGATTTCGTCGACATAAACGTGGCCTCGGCAATTGCCTCCGGCTTCATGCCACTGGAACTAATCGTGGAGGCCATGATACGAAAACAAAGGGACGCTAAGCGATCCAGAACAACCTCTTGACAACCGTATAAATAATGGGGTTTGTTTATTTCCAAGGCACAAATCATATTCATTTAGTACTCAGTCTAAACACAGAAAAAAAAATAATCGCATTACACGTGGTAAAATCATTGAACTATTTCTTGGTGCGAACGCGTCTACTGTAAGAAGTCTTGCTGGCTTCCACAGCGTTGCACCTGATGTACGAAACGGAGTATAAGTGAAATCACAAAGCAGTGTAACACACATGCTGCAACACTATAACCTCATTATAACAGTCTTATCTGACACGAAAATAACTTCGTTATATCCGAAAATTCGTTATAAACGTGCATTCATAGCACTGTATCTATGACAAGACTATTTTTCAATTACTTCGTTATAACCGGTAATTCGTTATATCCGCGTTCGTTATATCGAGGTTTGAGTGTAATATAGTCGGGTAGGATGCTCTGCTGAAGGTGCTGGAAAATAAGATGTTTGATTAACTTGGTTCAAAAGGACTCTAATGACAACTGTTGAGCTGCGTTATGTGGAGAGAGTGTTCGTCCAGAAATCTATTACAGTTTTCTCTGTGAACACAGACAACATTGTTGCTTATAAAACTGCCATAATAGGTCGTCCCGCTACCACTCCTCAGTGTGAATTGCCTGTGCCGGAATGTACAAGTCAGCAATCTCCACACGACCCCCTCTATCGCCGGTTTCCACGAATCAGTCGGTGCTGACGTCACATGAGCGGGTACCGCAGTTTAGAAAAGGTGATGCCGCTTCAATTTCTTTATCATGATTTCCTCAGTTACAAATGTGCAACTTTTCCCTACAAACAAACATTTTGTTATTATAAAAGCCTGGTGTTTTCATCTCGGATGAAAATATTTTTCCATCATTGTCCATCTAGCAACATAAAGCAACTGAAAAGCAATGTAAAATGCTGCAGTTGAGGCCGCCAGACTAATTTTGACTGCCTTGCGTTTTCTGGTAGGGTGTGTACTCAAAGCACGGTAAAGTGTAACACTGTTGAATTTTACACTGTATTATAACTGTTGGGGTTTAACGCCCCAAAACGACATGATTATGAGATACGCCGTAGTGGAGGACTCCGGAAATTTCGACCACCTGGGGTTCTTTAACGTGCACCTAAATCTAAGCACACGGGCCTCAAGCATTTTCGCCTCCATCGAAAATGCGGCTGCCGCGGCCGGGATTTGACCCCGCGACCTGCGGGTCAGCAGTAGAGTGCCAAAACCACTAGACCATCGTGGCGGGCAATTTTACATTGTAGTGCAGCTGCAGTGACCATGAGTCATACTTACAGCTTCATGCGTGGCAGTAGAATGCTGAAGACACTAGGCTGTGGCAAGAGGATGCGTATTGTTAGCGGGGCACTCATTGCTAGATGCTATAACGGCAACAAATGTAACTGCGATCGCAAAATGAGCCCTCGTAGCTACAGGCTACAGTAAATAGGATCACCTGTATATGCTGATTTTGAGCATTGTATATTGCATGCATACCAGTGTTGGCGACTGACAGTGTTATCACGTTGCATCCCTAGACGCGCAGTGGCTTGTGAAGCGTTCCCAAGTGATACTAATGACTTGCTGCTTTGAATTTTGTCAGAAATTAGCAGCATCAAGTAAGTTAAGAACTAGTTGTGAGCATCTCCTCAGCTGAAGTATATTCAAGCCTTGCACTAGAATCATGCAGCTGCCTGGCTCAGTGCCAAGTTTGCTAGCTTGGTGAAAACTCTGTTGCTTGCCATCACTGACACATCGACGGCGAGCAGATTTCGAGATGTCCGGTGCTTAGGCACCTGAGAGTGATCGACCGACAATATTAGCAGCACCATTACGAGAAAAAAAATGGCTCCATGCAGTCTACGCACAGCCAGCGTTGCTTCTAGTTTTACGATTTCACTCATCTGAAAACTCAACTTATCTAGCGATTTGTTAACATTTTTACAGCTTTGAGTTCATAGGGTTTTACATAGGTGCCTTCCTTATAAGCGCACATACACGACATACCGATAATAGCAAGATTGCATTTTTAATATACGCTCCTATACTAGTGCTGAATAGAGGAAAGGAATTTTTAGGGCTCGTTTCCTTTGTCTGACACAACCTTAATGAAAAGCAGCAGATAATGAAGCCAAGAAATGTATAGGGGATGTTAATTGTGTTGTTAATTGGTTATATAGAAAGCCTACTCAAGTGACCTTTATTACTTACGTGATTATATTACTTACAAATTATACTGCTGCATGTGGTTTCTGTACAAAACTGAAAGCAAGGAGCACCAATAAAGAAAAGCTTAACAGCATGTGCCAAGTGGACACTATAGCTAATATCTTTACAGCTTCACAGACAACCTCAGAGGCATACCTGCGCAAGAAAGTCCGAGTAATTCTGCAGGGGGCCTGTAAACAAAGCCGGCAGGTAGAGGACGTATGCCAGTGTTGTGTCGACCTCGGGACTGTCCTCCGCAACGGGTCTCGCGATCGTGTCCACGGCAAAGCTCAGGCACCGGGCTGCTGTCCACGAAAGTCCGACTTGCGTGAGGAATGTCTCCACACTACCGTGGTAAAGATAAACGGGCTGGAACAAGAGATATGAAAAGATATCTTCTGGTTAACTTTCATAACTAAGTTTATGGGAACATACAGCCAGTAAAACAATTCAGGAAACGATATCTTCTGGTTACCTTTTGTAATTAGGCGCACGAGAACATTCTGCCTTCAACTTCAAATGTCTTTCAATAGCTTCAACTTTCAATGAAACACATTTTCAACTCGTGTTTCTTTTTTACATTAAGAGGAGGTGCAAACATGTTTTTAAACATGCCAGAGACAGAGCAGCGTAGACAGTTTACTATATAACATTATTTTTCATGCACAAGTTGACGTTTCAATAAATAGGACATCGATATGTCATCAAACTACAACACAATGTCTTGCTGTACGAGTGCGAGACGTGTTGAAACAATGACACATAAAACATTGGACTTGCAGCGGCACTGCTGTTGATCTCTGTGTCAAGTGAAACAGTACCAATGTAGCTGCACATGCCAAAGCACTGCGAATGGGAGTTGTTGTAGGGGAGGTTTAAAGATTAACACCAATTATTACCTCCTCCTTTTCAATACACACTAAAATTTCAAAAAGAAAGGGCATTCTAGGACTTTTTCCCAACCATGACAATGCCACAGTGGCTAAGTGTAATACTGTGGCCTTATGCTTAAAGGGACACTAAAGGCAAACAAAAATCTATGTCAGAGTGAAAGGTCAATGTTTGAGAACGTCTAAAACGTCAATATTATCAATAGCAGCGCTCTAGTAATCGAGAAATTAAGCTTAATGTAAGACACTATGTACGCTACCAGTGGGACGTTTTGGAACGAGCCTGATGACGTCCAGAGTACCGAGTACAAATGAACACTAGTATTCAAGCTACATGCGACAAATAAATAAAATTCCGAGCATTGCAAGATGCAATAAAATGCTGCTTGTGCGTTTCTATTTGATTCATGGAAAAGAGAACATGACGTTACAGTGGAGAATGGCGTGGGTTGTGCAAAAGTTCCGTTTTCGCAGGGCTGTGCTCCGCTCGCATGATGGCATCTCAGTGGTAGTTTCGTTATTGCGTACTGCTGCATGTATCTTGCACGCTCATGAAAGTCACTCTAATGAAAAGTTCGACAAAATGCCATGTCCATGTGATATTGTGTAATGTGCCCTTCAGAGCAGAAAACACAGCGTCGGCCCCCGGGCAGTAAAGGCGGGCAATGTTGGGCAAGGCGAATGCTACGTTAGGAGGCCTTTCCAGGCGTGCGATTTGAGGTGTGCTAACACTGTGCGGACCACTAAAACATGATTTTCATTCAAAATAAGCATTTCCTTGAAACGAAACAAGCGCTACGAGGTTTCTGGAATGCTATTTCAACAATTAATGTCGTCTTAACATTTGCGTTTTGGACTCCCTTTAACAATCAGCGTGGAAGATCCTGTTACATAATGAAGCACAGTGAAATGTTTGTTCAAAGGCAAGTTGTTCGAGGCAGCATTATCAAAGAGGCGGTGAGCATCACGGCCATTCAGAAAAGAAGTGACGTGGATCAACATAACAAAGTGGTATTGAAAAGAGGATTGTTACTGAAGGCTGGCATACAATGTATATATATTTCAAAATTTCATGCTTTCTTTGTTTTGGAAACCTTCACCTGAATGTCCATGGAATGCTTGCAGGGTGGTATGATAAATTTTGTAATAGCCTAGTATTACGTTTTGCTTGTTTCTGTAACTCCATTGTCTGATGAGCCGTCACATTCACAGTTGCACATTTTTTGTTCCCTGTTCAGTTACTTTCTGACATTTTTATTGTATATTACTGCATTGCTTACCCTTACTGTTTATTTTACTTGTTTTCTTTCATCTCCACTGAACAGTTGCATCTACACGTTCCTACATATATTGTTCAATATGAACATTCATTGTATGTTCTCGCCTTACACAGTACCTGCAGAACCTGTGAGGTATGTTCAAATAAATAACTAAAGTGGGATTCCATCATCAGAAGTAAAAGCTTGAATCTGTTCAGAATCAGGCTGAGCATTTTATTTGACATTATGATTATAGCAAAAGGATAACACACAAACACAAAGAAAACGGCTGCATGACAAGAATACTACCTCTGGGTCAGCTATATCAGACTGCCCTATCTAAAAGACACTGTCAAGAGGTTTTGAACCAACTTGGTATAGCAAAGTACACTCAAACCTCATTATAACAAAGTTATATCTGCCAAGAAAATAACTTCGTTATATCCGAAAATTCGTTATAAACGTTTATTTGTAACACTGTAGCTATGACAAGACTATTCTTCATTTACTTCGTTATAACCGATAATTCGTTATATCCGTGTTCGTTATAACGAGGTTTGAGTGTAATACACTCAAACCTCGATATAACGAACACGGGTATAACGAATTATCGGTTACAACGAAATGGAGAATAGTCTTGTCAGTGTTAAAAATAAACGTTTATAACGAATTTTCGGATATAACGAAGTTATTTTCGTGGCAGATGTGATTTTGTTATAATGAGGTTTGAGTGTAACTGCAGTGTGTGTCGAATGGAAGTGAAGATGAACAACGTACCTTTAGGAATGTCAGCACGGGAAAGGCTGAATGGATGATAACGGCAAGACCCAGAAGGTAGCACACCGATGTACTTCTGTACTTTGCAGAAACGTAGAAGGCGACGTACAGGGCATAGAAAGACACGGTCGTCACCCAACCAACATTGCAGAGCAGGAAAAATGTGCTGTACGCAGCATAGAAACAGGGAAGCCACTGTATTTGGGAGGAAGAGGCAAAACAAAATAAACATTATACTTATAAAACGCACACGTTGAAATAAATTGGAAACAAAACTTTAGTAAAGCAGTTCTCTTATGTGCAGTGCTCAAGGATTAAAATGTGACAATTTAGGGCTAGGTATTGCACATACTTTTGTTCCCAGTGTCTTCAGTTCATGTCACATCAGCATAATTGTGACCTGAATGCTTGCATCAGAAACAACATTACCTTTAGTGCTCAGATTCGTAGCGACGTAACATGGTTACGTCGACCTATTGAGCATACCAGTCGCCGCAATAAATCTTTTGATATCTAGTTTCAATCTGTGAGCAGTGCATGTGTACGAAGGAGGAACAATCCATGGAGGAGCGATCAATTTTTTTCAGACACAAGCATTTGAAGCCAACACATAAACATAATCAATAATATAATAATATCTGGGGTTTAACGTCCCAAAGCCACCATATGATTACGAGAGACGCCGTAGTGGAGGACTCCGGAAATTTCGACCACCTGGGGTTCTTTAACGCGCGCCTAAATCTAAGTACACGGGTCGCAAACATTTTCGCCTCCATCGAAAATGCAGCCGTCCTGGCCAGGATTCGATCCTGCGATCGTCGGGTCAGCAGTCGAGCACCATAACCACTGTGACGGGGCTAAACATAACACATATTGAAAGGAATAGAAGGCAGTGTTTAGTTTTGGATTGAATTGTAGTAACTATGATATAAAGGGAAATAAAGGTGGGAAAAAAAAGCAACTCACCCAAGGCCCTGTCCACATCAATGTAAGGATTTTGGAAATCAAGGATATCTTATGTAATGTGTATGTACACAAGTTCATTCTCGGTATTTCTTCGTTACACGATCATGGTCACAATAATGTGCGCCTCTTTTTCTCTTCGCTGCCGTCACAGCAATCCACAACAGTTACGACAGAAAAAAAATTATTCGTACTTTACTTTTACTGCGAGTTGTGCTAGCCTGGTGTTCTCGTGCCAAACTCATGCTAATGGTACGTGGCAGTGCACATCAGAAACAAGAACGACAAAGAGGAATCGACAAACATTAGCATCAACGGCCACTTGCTTCAACCTGTTCAACAGTGCTCCCTGCGGGTATGTCGGTTGATCACCGTGGCATACGTCTTTTGAGGGACATAATCAGGAGACTTCGAGGCCCGCAATCTATCTTAACAGCCTGGCAGACTTGCCCCTGGATTCTGTTGGCTTCATGCGAAGGGTATCTCCAGAGAACCCGATATGTAATGCACTGTAGCGACAAAGCTTTTAGTACCGTGTATGTGTACGAGTTATTTCCGGAGGTAGATACGTGTGCTTCAGCTTACAGCTTTCTAATGAACGTGCACTACCTTCGTACCCTTCTCTGTATGTACCTCTCATCTCCTATCCTTAGTGTAATATAGTGCAAAAGTGATGTACAGTAGAACCCTGCTCGTGCGTTCCTAACCTATAGGTTTTTAAGTGTGTAAGGTTTCTGGCGTCCAGTCCCAGCAAGCATCTACAGACACTGACGTATTATATGTAGTTCCCTTTACACATATCGTTTCGACAACGTTCCTGCCTGACACATTGCAAATTGTCACTCTGCTGGATATGCTGAGGAGGTACATCAATGAGCTCTGCTATGTGGACTGCCACGAGGCCATCCAAGCGCTCGAAAAGTGTCTGCTTCTGGCAGAGGTACGAAAGAAATGCCAGACTTTCATCAAGGACTTGTTTAAGTCACAAATGGATGAATAAAATCTTCTGATGTAGAGCTGTGTGAAATCCACCTGTTTTATTATTTAGCGGCACTTTTTCCCGACTTTAACTACTTGTTTGCTTTATGTTTTCTGGCTACTGACTTGGGCTCAAGCAGACAAGTGGTTAGTGCCACGGCACGAGAAACATGTTTTCCCAAATGCTGGGCGTCTGCCTAGTGTCATTAACTACTTCGGCAAATACATACCTCACCTGGCAGAAAGAACGACGATACTGCGAAGTCTAATGAAGAAAGACACTGTCTTTGAGTGGTCTGAAAACCACTCCAATTAGTGACAAGCTGTCTGCCGTATACTGAGCAGTGTGCCTTTGTTAGCCATATTGACCCGACTGGCAAAAAATGTGGAGTTCACTCAGACTCACTCAAGAAATATATACTGCGCTTATGGCTCACTCGGACTCAGATTCAGCAAAATTTTCCTCAACCGGACTTACTTGGGCTCAAACTGACTAAATTATTGCTCACCCGGACTCACTCAGACTCAGACTCGCGGCCCGATCTGAGCCTGAGTGAGTCAACTCATGAGCGAGCTTGCCGACTTATGGATCTGACCCAAGAAATCAAAAGGGGTTATTCCAGGAGCGCATGCACGACCTGACGATGCAGTCCCGTGAAAAACATTATTAGAGGAGTTCTATTGTATTACTTTTTGTTGCTGGGCTTGTTGAATTCACACTTCCTATAGTAAGCTAGTGTGCAAAACTAAGTGAAATAAGACCAAAACAGGAAAGAGCATCCCTCACAAGTAAGTTTAACGGGCCTATGAAACAAGGAAGACTGGGAAGTACGAGGTTTCTGTAAAGAGTAGGAATACACACACTCAACACAAGCAAAGCTCGTGTGCCAAATGGAGGCGCATTGCATTAAAAAGAAGCACGGCATTCACATAAGTGACATGTCTGAGGCTCTGCACAGCAGTGAACCTCGACGTTTTCACTGCACTGCCAAATAGGCACGCATTTTCTCAGCTCAACCTCCATGGTTTGATCCCGATCACGCTGGCACTTTCGTTACTAAAGTGAATGTGTCTGCTGCTGCGACTGCTGTTTCCTGTGCCAGTATTATTTTGCTTTGTTTCACGCCCCAGTATACTGTAATATCAAATTAACATAAGTGTAGCAATTTTTAATGTTTAGACTATACTCTGAGCAAGCCGCATGCTGGTACCACATCAATGACGTATTGCAACAGAATTTTGGCACTGCTTCCAGATAATTAACTCAATAAACAACCATGCCAGAGGGGTGGTGGGTAACGCGCAACTTCACACAAGGAAAATACCTTTTTTTAGTGTGTTTAAGGAAATTAAGAAGGAAACAGCTGGGCTGCCACCTTCCATTTCCTGCAAGAAAACGCTTTGTGCACTAAAAATAGGTTTTCCCTGTGTGCAAAAAAAAAAAAACAGACAAACAAAAACATGTTGCCGCACACTTTCGGCTGCTACGACAAATTGTACATCACGATATTACGCAACTGGTGTCACCCGTGTAATCTGAACAGGCGGCATGCTTACTTCGTGATATTTGGCAAGAAAGCAGCGGCTGATGAGTGGCTGCACCAGAATCCACGGCCAAAACCTGCGGATGGCAGTGCTGTAGCGATACCATTCCTCGTCAGCAGTGTCCTAAAGACCGAAATAGAGCACAAAGATTAATAACAAATAAATGCCAATAATTGGTGCAACAGGAAAGTTCAGCATGAATCAGACAAGCAGATATCATGTACCTTGTCACGAGGGATACCGTAAGAACCGTCGACAAACTCGTCAGGAGTAATTTCGGGCAATGTAGAATCTAAGAGAAAACGGGGAACAATTTAAGCTATCATGTGAAACAAATGCTGCAAATGTCGCGCGCTCGCAACACAAAAAGAAAACAAGAAAGGAGTAAAGAACGAAGTAAACGATCGCACGAGTAAGCGCTCGAATCGGGACAGTAATGTCTCAGCCGCAGTGAAGAAACTCACTCGTTTTGCATGTCACGAAGCATCCGAGAACGTAAACCAATCCGGACGTCCAGACCATCCAATGAAATATCCTCGCTAGGCTTTCCCACTTCTTCAGAGTGGTCAGGAACCTGCTCAGAAAGAATGCAATGTAGTGGGATAGACAAACGACTCCTAAAAACATTCATCGATGTTCGCAAGAGACGCGGGAAACATTCCGATGCACAAAACATTCACCGGTGCCTACGGAAAGAGAAGCATGACGAACGAGCGTGAGAGTAAACATCAACTAGCAAGCGCGAAATATAGTCGCTTCAATCACTGGCAGCTTACATACATAAACGATTGTGGGCTTACCCATTTTGAACGAATCCAGGTGTTTGCGCCTTCAGCTCCGCGGCTGCGCTGTGAGATTCGTTCATGACAGCCATCTGAACACGGCTTTCACAAATCAAGCGATCGCGCCGTTGGACTTCGCTAGGCCTCGCGTTATTTGCATCGGCACCGGCGTTTCAGCGTGTACGACGAAAGATAAGGTCACCTCCTCTTGCACGAAATACAAAGTTCGACGCAACAGTAGTCCGAACACGAACTGCGCGCATGTCGCGTCCAATGATCGCGTCGTTCAACGATGGACTCCAGTGACAGTGACAGCTCGGCAACTAGCATCGGAGCCAAAGGGAAGCTTCACTTCCGTGCTGCAGCCGTGGAGAACGCTCTGGCAAGGTTGATTAGCGCTAAATACGCGCGCTGACAACTCCTAAAGAGAGCCGGCTGCGGTTTTACACCTGACACTGCTCCAACGAACTTTTGCAAAAGGTTAGATATGTGGACACCGAATAACCGGCAAGCGCTGGCGTGCGCTTGAGCAGACGCCCAGCGACAACACGAGATCACCTGGCGGCGTTTACAGAAACTACTTACTATAATTCAAATAATGCAAGTATATCGCATTACAAAATGTATTACGTCGTTGAGACACTTAAAATAATTTCTATTGAAGAAGGTGAAAAATTCGCATTCTAAAGGTAAAGTGCAACGCATGCAGAGGCGCGCAATTTGAACTTGCTTAAATTGCGATATGTCGACCTACAGCTTCGATGGTGTGTTACTTTTCAAAGCGACGTTCTCTCGTTATTTAACCAATCAGTGCTGATGACTGTCTGGTGGAGTGATATAGGTATATCTTAAAAGTAACCTAATCATACAAGGTTCCTACATATGTGGTTAATATTGATGCGCATTGATTCACTCTTGGTTCTTTTACATGTTCACTGATTCACTTCAAGTTCACTTTAATTTGTTCTTTAATTTGTGCTCCGAATCATTTGACATCGTTATATCTTCATTTAACATGAGGAGACTTGTAATAATATAATATACAACCAAAACTACGATACACTCTAAGCCAAAATCGAGTATTTGGGGAGTATTTCTGCCACACAACAATAATCGTCATCTGGCTTGCTCGCGTTTCCCTTTCTTGAAAACCCAGCTCTCGTCACTTTCCTGTCAAGAATGCTATGTCACGCTGATAGCGCGCGCGCCGTTCGTGACCGGGAAGTGCCGCGACCGCGGTGATAACGCGAGGAAAGCACGCGAGGTGGATGACGATTGTTGTTGTGTGGCAGAAACACTCCCAAAATACTCGATTTTGGCTTAGAGTGTATGATGAACCACTGTACCACCGAGGCGGATGACGAGACTTGTGGCACTGTTCATGCACACCACATGCGCCGGACTCGAGACTTTGCGACCGATGAGCCGTATAATGCTTCCGCTTTGGCAATAAAACGTTGCAGTACGACCCACCCGTCCTCGCACCCAGGGCTCAAAGTCAGGGAGGGGAGGGCGGCCCCCCTTCCATTTCTTAAGCAGGGCCTATATACGAAAAAAAAAAAAAAAACTTCGAAATCGGTGACGTCACCATCGGAGATTTCGGCGGGATATTTAAAAGGGAAACTTGACACTGAGTTTCTCATCTATTAATAAAATTACGGTGGTGAAATTAATTGCACTAGAGTTTTCATAGTATAATTTATCAGTCTAAGCCAATTCATTGTTTCACTTGTCCTGTAAACGTGGAGGTCGCATCTGCATTGCAAGCGGACGCTACAAGAAATATGTTAATTTGTCGCGCTGCAAAGCTCGAGGGCGCGGTTTCAATTACCGGCCACGGCGGCCACATTTCAATGGGATCGAAATGCAAGAACTCCCGTGTGTTCACATTCAGGCGCACGTTAAAGAACCCCAGATGGTCGAAATTGATCCGGAGTTCCCCACTATATATACGGCGTGACTCATTACCAAATCGTGGTTCTGGCACATAAAACCACAGCGATTACTATTGATAGCTTGCACGTGACGCCAGCACGCACAACATGGTTCCAACATGGCGGCTTAGATGACGTCAAGGCAGTATAATCAAGCTGCGATTAACCTGCTTCAGTGTGATAACGACGTCGCTGGAACGTTATCGGGCCTCTGTACATGAATAACGAAGGAACCAGCATGCCATGTACTGACAACAGTAACGTGACGTCATAAAGTTCGAGTCCCACCATGTTGGAACTTCAAGGTGGCTGTTTCAGTGCAAGCCATCTATTAGTAAGGAGTGTTAGTTACAGCGCGTAATCCTGCCGGTATGCCGCCGCGCTGTCGAACGACATAGTACAGACGTACAGACGCCTCTCGTTCGGTCCGATACCCGCCTGTGAGTATGAAATATTAGGCAGTTTCAGTATAGCGTACGCAGAGCTTTGCGTTGGCTTTTCGCGCAACTGCGCATGCGTCATACGCTAACCGCTTGCGGGCTCCCGTTATTTCTGCGAAATGTTTGATAGCTGGACGAATGTTCCTACGTAACGCAGGCTGGAGTTTGCCTTGCCAGTGACGTGTTGCTCAATTGCTATTAGGTGCTATCTATAGCATCGGGCTCATGTATGCATTGTTGCTCTGTGCTCTCGGAATGGTACGCTGGTGCTGGTTGACGCTGCGAAGCTGCGCGCGTGTGTTTGTATTGGTGTCTGTCTGAACGTGTTCGTGTGATTCTGCGTTTGTGTTGCGCCTGCATCCGCGCTGCGCTCATTTCATCTGGCAGTTCCACTTGAAGTTTTTGAAGGCAAATCTTGCGTGATCGGTGAATTTCATTCTTACTGACGGGTCAACAGTCATGGCCTCATTTGCACTTCACATCTTGCTCGTTTGTAGCGTGTCCAGTTTTTGGATATATGGCTACGGCGGTGGACATTTCTTTGGGTATTGCTACCATTGCTACCTTTTGCTTATCCAGACTGTTCCTCCTTTCTTGTCGTTCATGCAGCATCACAACAGCATCATCGTACCATTACGATGAAGTGCATAGGGCAAATTAAACATTAAAAGTGAGCTCTCTGTGGTAATCACAGTATTTGCATAACTTTTAAAATGCGGTAAAGACGTGTGTTCAAGCTTCATATTTGTACCTGCTAGGGGTAAACCAGCACGCACGCACGCACGCACGCACGCACGCACGCACGCACGCACACACCACACACACACACACACACACACACACACACACACACACACACACACACACACACACACACACACACACATGCGTGCGTGCGCGCGTGTGTGTACAGTTTAAACCCAGCTGATTCAGAGGGCTGTATAAAATGCAAGAGCCTAGAAATGGAGGGGGGGGGAAGGGGAACTGAAAATGAGTCGCAGCGACGTGCACACAATTTTATTTAGCTTGAAAGACAAGTCTCACGTCGCAGGCTGGCGAATTTTTTTTTTACTTTTCGATCGCGGCCGGTCAGCACAAGGAGTTCTTCGAGCACGTGCAGTGCCATGCGTTTCTTGCCATTGTCCCTTGAGCGTACATTTCTAGTTAAGTATAGCTCCCCCCTCGAAATTTCATTAATTGTAGAGCACATGACGCGAAACGCCGAGCTACACAAGCCTGCAAGCAATCTTACACTTCCTTGTGCACGCACGCGCATTTTATATACGCACCCACAGAGGCAGACATAGTTGGGTGTGTTTGCATGCTTCTCGCCTTTAGGTGCTTGCTGTTTCCTTAAAAAGACTGTTGAATCAATCCAAGGTAGTCTTGTACAACGTGGCGCGGTTGAAGTAGTAGTTCACGACGATGCTTCTATTCGCTTGGCTTTGGCTGATGCTTCGCACTCCGCAACGTCCATGGCAACATTGAAATCCCAGGCCATGAAAATCGGCATTAACAGGAAAGGGAATCCCGAATGTAGACAAAGGGACAACGAGGTGATTTTAATGCCGGAGAGCATAAGTAGCATCAGTGCTGGGCAGTATCGAAGATACATGTATCTTAGATACTATCTTAGATACTCTTTGAGTATCTTGTATCTGTATCGCGATACGTCTCGCAAAACGTGTATCAGTATCTGTATTTCCGATACATTGAAAAATGTATCGTGTATCTTAAGATACAAAATACTGCGATCGCACCACCACCGTACGAAACAATAAACGTTGGCTGAACGCCTCATCTCAAGATGGTACCGCTGCCACTAAGTCACCAAAATGAAACTAAAGGCCTTGACATTCATTTATCTTTCCACCAGAGTTTTCCAGCGATGATAAGTGATGAGCTGTGAGCGTCCCTTTTGGGGGAGCAGAGTCACGTGGTGGCGCTCGCGTCGTCTCGATAGACAAGCGCGCGAACGTACGCCAGCCGACCTTTTGTTTTATCGCTTTTTTTTTCTTTTTAATTATGTCTTTACAGTGGCATTTGGCACTTAGCAACTGTCTTGTGCCGCGTACTCCAATGCCCGCGGCGTCTTTCGCACACATTTGCGTGGCAGCGGCGGAGCGCACTGGACGCAACGGTCTTACTTTGCTCTTCTGTCTTCTCAGACCGGAGCCTTTTTGAATCCCGCGCCACAACTTATCTTCAGACGAGTGTGCTGCCACAGCGGGCGAAATCATCGCTTCGCAGGGGGTGTGTCCTTTCTTTTGGGTGGCAGCGGCGGAGCGAACTGGACGCAACGGTCTTACCTTGCTCTTCTGTCTTCTCAGGTTGGTGACTTTATATCTGTTGATATCTGTTGATTCTCCTTGCTTCCCGCCGCTGCCACCTGGGTACATTTCTTTTTATGCAATAGAGTAGTGTGCCTCCTGTGTATAGCTCTGCCTGTTGACAATGTCGCGCTGCTACTGTCGCCGTAAGGTATTGCACGACACTGACCTAGTTCTTACTTGTTGCCAATGTAACTTCTCATTTCATTGCGGTGAATGTTCGGGAGTAAGCGAAAACACGGTAAAGAGCAAACGGGAGCAGTATAAGAAGACATGGAAGTGCGACGTATGCAGGACAGGCGGCGCAAAAAGTGGTGTCAGCACCCTGGCGCTAAAAACGGATGCAGATGTTCTCACAAAACTAGCGGCACTGGACCGCAAGCTGAGCACTCTGCTTGTTGTGCCAGGCAAAATGACCGATATTGAGAGTTCAATTCAAGTACTGTCTGACCAATTTGACAGAATTCAGACTCGCCAAGACAAACAAGAGAGGGAACTCAAGGAACTAAAACATAAACTAGAAAAGATTGAGAGTAGCGGTGCTCCACAACAGATATGCTAACTGGAGTCTGACCTTGAGGCTCTCGAATGGCGAAGTAGAAGACTAAATATTGAAATCCATGGCATAGCAGAAAGCGAGAGCGAGAATCTCATTGAAAAGGTCAACGACTTGGCAACAGAACTGGAACTGCAGCCCCTTGCTATGCAAGATGTGGTCGCTGTGCAGACTTCCAGCTAGGACTGGAAAAATGCGCGGAATCATCGTGCGTTTTGTATGTCAGGAGTTGAGAGACGCCTGGATTGCCAAAAGAAGGGCCCTCAGAGAGAGGGGAAACAGGGTTTTCATTAACGAAAATATGACTCTTCGAGCCAGAAAGCTGCTTGCTGCTGCTAAAGAATGGGTAAAGGAGACAGGATACCAGTTTGCCTGGTATGCAAATGGGAAGGTACTAGTGCGCAAAAGTAGCAATCAAGCAGCTGCGGTAGTGAAAGATATAAACGAGCTCCGCCGCACTCACTGTCTGAGTTCTTTCTCTTCTTTGAACTTTTCTGTTTTATCGTTCCAGTAGCCTTCGTTTACGATGACCCAGCTTGGTCATACCGATAAGCAAAACTGGTTTTCTTCCCTTGTCGGATTGAAGGGTGTGAGTTGCTTACATATGAATGTACAGTCCGCTTGTAACAAACTTGGTGAACTAGACACATTTTTTCATGATATTAATGATCTCTGTGATGTTATGTTATGCGAAACATGGTATTCAAATAATACAAACATGTTTCGACTACCTCAAAAGAAGATGTTTCACTTAAACAGAACAACTCGGCGCGGCGGTGGCGTCTGTCTGTTGGTGAAGAATACCATAGCATGTGATCTATTACAATAATTTACGGTAATTTCGCTTAATGTGGAGTCATTGTGTATCCAGGCCGACGGAATTATATTTGCTGTGTCCTACCGTCCACCTGACGGCAATGTTGAGGAGTTCCTTACTTTTGCAGACCGGCTGTTAGCATACGCATGTGAAAACCGGCAAAAAGTGATCATCGGGGGTGACTTAAATATCGATATGTGCGCACGTAACAATAGCCAGCACAATTTATTGAATATAATCGCTTCTAATGGATGCATAAATGTTATGGAATCAAGCACTAGAATCACACACTTCTCTCAAACTACATTAGACCTATTCATCACAAATTATGATCCTTGACTTGTTAAAAGCGCTGTCCTCAATGATCAAATTAGAGATCACAACCCAGTATGCATATTCATTGACCGCGTATTACAAAACCCTAAGAAAAACACAACAATCGTATTCCAGGACATCAATGAACGTACTATGGCAACTTTCCAAACACAGTTACAGCAATTAAGTTGGGAGGACGTATTTAAGGAAAGTGATGTCGACAGAGCATATAATACCTTCATTGAGAAGTTCCTCGTAGCATATCAGAAACATTTCACAAAAAAAAAAAAAAACAATTTAAGCCGAAATCATTCCGCAAACCATGGATAACAAGAGAGCTGTTGAAGAAAATTAAGAAACGCGAGAAATTGTACGCTAGGTTCATCAAAACTCGTGATCTTGACGACCTTAAGGAATTCAAGGTGTACAGGAATAGATTAAACAAGGAAATAAGAAAAACGAGAGATAACTTTCTGGAATCCTTTTCATTTTGTGAAGGGAACTCGAAAGAAGTCTGGAGGAACCTTAATAATATCATGGAGCGTACCCAAACAGCAGAACCTATAGAAAAAATTAATGTAGACGGCCACTTATTATCCGGTACTGACATGGTGAACGCGTTTAACGATTACTTCCTTAACAGAGAAACACAACCGCACATGAGCCCTGGAACCAACCTCTCTTTGTCCTCAATCGCAAATACAATATTCTTTCACCCAACTAACGTTGATGAGATCTGCACAGTATTCATGGCAATGAAAAATTCTAAAAGCTGCGATTCAGATGGCCTACAGATCCGTCCAATTAAACATGTTATTCATGACATAGCGCCTGTTCTAGTACACATCTATAACACAGCTACTACTGCAGGTATCTTCCCATCGAAAATGAAGACTGCCAAAGTCACACCAATATATAAAAAGGCTGACAGGCTCAACATTCAAAACTATCGCCCTATATCAATTTGACCGCATTTTTCCAAAGGTCCCGAAAAAATCATTTTAGCCCAAATGTCATCATTTTGTGAAAAACATCGTATTATCACGAAAGCTCAATATGGATTTCAAAAAAAGAAGTCCACGCAATTAGCACTTTTAGATCAGAAAGATCACATACTGAGTAACTTTGAAAAGAAGCAGCTGACAATAGGTATATTTGTTGACTACACTCAGGCTTTCGATCATATCAACCACGATATATTATTAGGAAAGCTCGCGACCTACGGCATCACGGGTATTCCACTACAGTTCATTAAGTCCTATTTACATCAAAGACGGCAATATGTACAAATAAATAATTTCAAGTCATCAACTGGTAATATAAAAACAGGTGTTCCTCAAGGTACTATCCTAGGTCCCATGCTTTTCAATTTATATATAGATGACGTCGTTCTAATCTACAACAACGCTAAATATATCATATATGCAGACGACACGAGTGTCTTCATTTCATCTCCATGTTACACTACACTAATGAAGAGCGCCAATGAGTTTCTCCGGAACATGGTGACTTGGTCAGCAAAAAATCGTCTAAAAATAAATTGTGATAAAACCAAAGCGGTAATTTTTCACGCCAAAGGAACAAAAATTCCACACATTCACAGCCTGGTGATGGACAACAGAAACATAGAAATAGTTAATGAAATCAAAGTATTAGGAACCTATTTTTCCAGCACATTAAACTGGGATCAACACATCGACTTTCTTCCAAAAAGCTTAGCCGTATCACAGGAATGCTTAATAGGAATAGATATCGTCTACCCACATCTGTAAAACTATTAATCTATCACTCGCTATTTGCAACTCACATCAACTATGCACACCTCGTGTGGGGCACCACAACTGAAACTAACCTTAAAAAAATACATCTATTACAGAAGAAGGTAATACGTATTATAGAAAATGTATCATACCAACATCACACTGAGCACCTCTTCATGCAGTAAAACATCCCCACTATCTATTCCTTATACAATCGTTTCCTGCTTCGCGTATGGCACTCCAATATAAACTTGGAAAATAGCGTATTCAACGAATTAGCCTGTCTACATAAAAATACAACTACCTATACCACCCGTTACGGTGAACTATGGTTTGTACCAATATCAAGAACAAATTATGGCCCGCAAATGATAAAAAATAGATTACCGAGATTGCTGAATGCACTTGAAAATGCTGGATTTCTAACCTCAAACATAACACGGTCTCAACTAGTATCACTGATGCAGTCACTTTCATAGATTTCTTTTTTTGTTGGACATTTTTTGTTGAACACTTATTGAACATGTTTGTTCAGCACTTCTGCTGAAATGTCGGACATTATTTGTAGAACATTTTTCCTGTTGTTCAAAGTTACCGCAAACTGTAAGAAGTGTATGCTGTAAGAATTGTGTTACCATGTTGTCAAATCACATTGTACGATAATCTATTCCTTCCTTACCTGTACTAATAACTGCGTACTTTACATTGTTTTGTAATTTTCTGCTTGATTGTGTAATTGATGTCGTTCACTGTAGATGCAATCCTGGTTTAAATACTCAATCACGTCACCTATGCCATTTCCGCCACCTGCTGCCACCATATAGCACCAGGGGCTAAGGGCTTCTCAAGCTGCCTATAGCAGCTTTTATCTTAGCCCCTGGCATTGTGTAACGATGTTTACAATGGAAACAAATAAATAAAGAAAGAAAGACATTCTGATGCCACCGTAGTGTCATTATCGAAGTTTCTCTTGCGTGGTGCTTCGTTACGAAGTCTGAAGAATGAAAGCATGGGGGATTGCTTTGCGTCTCGTAGATTTCACACATCGGCGATTTGAAGGATCTCATGGATGTAAGTTTGACTTACATGCACTAAGATTAACTTATATGCAAATAATATTCCAACAGCCATAGCACCACCGGTACCGATGCTGGATCTAACAGAACAAGCATTCACATAATAGCCGCCATCTTGGCGTCTTTCTCTTTCATTCAAAGAGTTTTTAAAATCTTAATTTGATTTGTTAGCAGAAGTTCTTTCTTAGCTGCCCTTCTTTTCCGATCCCGTGCATTGTATATGATTTTCTATCAAGTTTTGTTTCTGGTTTGCTTACTGCAATATGCCTTTAACGTACTGCCAATGTAAGCTCTCTGCTTTATTCTTGCTTTTAACTTTCTGCGTCATTTCAGCTACTGTTCACATACTTATAGTCCACTTGAATTTACTGTTATGTAAAGGCGATCTTGAGAGCGAATATGTAATTTTCTGGGCGCGCCTGGCGTGTTCAGTAACAAAAATTCTGCTTACTACTAAGTGAAATCGCGAAATTGAGTTTCCATTTTACTAACACAAATTATTAAGCGCCATTTTAAATATGTTAGCAAAGATATTCGAGAAACACTTGTTATACCAAATGCTCCGTTTTTCTCATGAGCGTCCCAACGAGCCGTTTGACGCTATTTTGCATAGGGCACTGAATTTAATTCTCATTTAATTCTCACTAGACCACCGCGATGGTCTAGTGGTTATGGTGCTTGACTGCTGACTCGAAGGTCGCGGCGGCCGTATTTTGATGGAGGGAAAATGCTAGACGCCCGTGTGCTTCTATTTAGGTTTTAGAACCCCAGGCGGCCGAAATTCCGGAGTCCTCCATTACAGCGTCTGTCATAATCATATGGTGGTTTTTGGCCGTCAAACGCAACAATTATTACTAGCTCTTGGAGGTGCTGCCTGTATAGTGCTTCCATGCTTATTCGCTGTGCTTGATTTCTGAAGGGGATTTGGAGTCAGGATTCGAGAAACATCGATACCGACGTACAACGAGTGAAATCCGGACGCGGATTGTATATTTTTTGTTCCACGGTTATGCTTCAGCACATGGTGACCACATGTTCCCCACGAGAGAAATGCTTGAGATCAGTCATGTCTGTAGCTCACGAACATACTTATTTAGAAAATAAAAACAAATGGGACGGAGACTGTCATGTGTGCCGGCCGGGCCGCTAGCGAATGGTCTCAAACCCCGTATACACCATGCGTTCCCCCCGCCTCTCCCCCTACAAAAAAAAAAAAAGCCACTACGAGCGTTGCTGCTGCTGTACGCCTGTTTGGATATACGGTATTGTGCAAACCTTCTTTTACGAACAAGGTAAAAGTCCACACCGGTATTTGCGCCGTCGTGCGAAGGCTTCCTATTGACGTTATTGTGATTATATGGCAACCCGCTAGCTGGTCGGCAAGCTGAGCAGCGACTCCCATCAAATGCAAAATTGACAAGCAAGAACCGCTGTCAGCGAAGTGTATATAGAGTTGTCCTGTGAAGAAGCTAAAACAAGCCCCAATAAGTTGTTTGGGAAGAAAACTAATTCACTTTGATCAAGAAGGGCAAAACTTTTGAGATAATAGATATTCCATTCAAGTGAAACAAAATAGGTCACAGTTAAGAAATTTTCGAGCACACATTTTCGTGCATAGGCGTTTGCTGCTACATTATATGGATCTATAATAAGAAATGAGAATGTATCGAAGTATCTTAATATACAATTGGAATGTATCGTATCGGATACAATCAGTGTTGTAGTATCTTGTATCGTATCGCGATACAATTTCAAGGTATCTTTGCCCAGCCCTGAGTAGCATAAACAAACAGAATATGTATATAAATAAAAATTCCGTTACTAAATACCCAACAATCACGGCTACGAACATTGCTCCGTATTGACAGCATGCACGTGCTCACACCTAGGATCTTTGTTTTGACGATTGTAGAGACAGACTTTACGCGCGACAGAGAGACCCTAGACGAGAGAAAGACTGCAGCAGAACCTGCACGCCCTGCTGGAATCTACATACAGTGAAGCTCCTTCACTTCGTCTTCTACACAACGCTCAGGTACACACGACGCGGCGGGCCGTGTAGTGCGAACAGAAACTATCATAATCATGAACCGGCACGCTCTTTTGATGCCTTTGTTCAAAGGGATGGCGTTTCTATTGGCTCCCGCATTGCCCAGTTTAGAGACGGGTCCTGCCAGTTGCCTTCACTTTGTCCTTTTTGCTCTAATTAGTTATGTCTCAAGTACGTCCACTCCAGTCTCAAGTACGTCCACACAACAGCCGCATGAATGCTTACAGTGCTGTGAAACTTCATATTTCGCCGAGTCATTATTTCGCCGCGACGTGCGCTGCACGGCATGCTGTTGAGCTGGTGAACTGGTGAGCAGCCGCTGTCACAGCATAAGCGATTGCGGGAGCGTTATGTGTCATTCGATTTTTTTTTCTTACGTAAACAGCGCCCTTGGATAACCAGAGTTTAACTAGCGCTTTTGGACGACTGGTTACAAACTGTCGCGGCCGGATAGTACCCATGGGCATTGGGCTACTATGGTCACGACACCAGTAGTATATATGTCGACGCGTGCAACATTAAAAAAAAAAAAGGTGTAGTCAGATTTGGGTGCACGTTGAAGAATTACCCGCAGTCTGCCGCTGCAGCTCACCTTAAAGAGATATCGTAGTTTCAACATGTGAAACCGCACAACAGAATATCTACAGCGACAACACACACGTATAATTATTTTTATTGAAATATATATTCCTATTATAATCACTTTTGCAGGACAAGGAGATTACACTCATATATTTTAGCGTCGTGGCGCAAGTTTTCTTTTTGTGTCGTGTCAACAATCTTCAGTGGAAAGGTGAAGAAAAGATCCGGTGCAGCCACAGTCGTAATTCTTACGGACAAGTTTACGGAAAGCGGGCTGTAAGGAGTAAACAACGGTATAATTAAGAAACAACAATGTCCCTACGGCCATGAGACGCGTGAAAAGTTTGTCTGAGTCATCCTTTTCACTTGCTTACGCCTCTTATCATTGAAAAATTGTGATGCACGCTTCACCTGTATTGATAACATTGGCGGTTAAAGTGCTTCTTCCCTCATTTTTCCCCCATCAAAGAGACGCTGAGTCAACGATGATTAAGCGCCCGCCTAAAATGCAGGAAGTACTGGATTCGATGTCCATGGTCGACGTGTATTATTCGGTTTTTCTAGTGGTGATAGGGGTGGCTGGACAAAGGCGCTCAGTGACGTCGGTACTGGTCTCAAGAACTAGGCGGATTTCAAAAATACTTTTGGGACGCTGTGGCCTATTTCGAATACCAATTACCACTGGGGGAATTCACAGAATGGGTATTGTAGCGACCCCTTCGATACTTTCAAACTCGTAACTCTCGGCACTACAGACGTGCACCACCAGTTGCCACCGGGGTAACCGTAACCTGCGACCTTCCAATTCTAAGGTTGCAGGTTCGGATCCCTGCCGGAGGCAAGTTAGCTTTTCGTCCACTTTATTTTCTTCACATTTATATCCTAATTACTACATGTAACATCCCCTATACTTTCACTGCAGGCCCGTAGCCAGGAATTTTATTCGGGGGGGGGGGGGGCACTTGCTTAAAACCTTGAGTTTTTCTAGAAAAACACCTATTTTCATTATTTATTTTTGATGAAAACACGTACTTCAACAAAACTTTAGGGGGGGGGGGGCTGCCCCCCCCTTAGCTACGGGCCTGTTTCGTTGGCATTACTGTCGGTTAGTTCTCATTAACACAAGAAACTATGGTATTCACTGAACACTCGCATCTGCATCCAAAGGTATAGCACACCCAAGACGGGACAAAGGGAATGACACATAAGCACACATAGGCAGCGCTGTGCGTGTGTTTATGAGTCATTCGCTTTGTCCAGTCTTGTAAGCGCTAGCCCTTTGGATGCTATGAGTCACCAAAAAGGCCGCCGTGCATCCTTAGTTAAATCGTCCCTGCCTTTCGTTTTCTTCTTAGAAGTGATTTGAGGAAGGGAAAGTTCTTTTGCGACACAAAATAGTGGGGAGGCGGGAGGTACTGGAGGAGCGAATCTCTGAACTGAAAAAGGCGCAGCCCCCTCTCCACCCACCTGTCTTTCACCCTCCTCACTCCCCTCCCTCTTACAGGTTGCCGATAAAAGCGTCTCTCCTAACCTCCTAACATCAGACCAGTACCACGGCATCTGCCAGTGTCATTTCACAAGGGGGCGTTTTTCCACTTGTCGTCTTGCTTCCGCTGCCGCTGGCCTAACATTCTGAAAACCACCTGACTGTCGCTAAAGGATAGCCGCATGCTGGAACGGTGTTGAAGTACCAAACGGATGCGAAACGTGCCATCACCTTCGAGATGAAGCTTCCGCAGGAACATTTGGGCGCCCTCAATGCCGACCCGTTCGATGACGAGACCGAGAACCCGATTACCGCAGCGCTCGCACGTGGGTCGCATACCGCGTGGGGGAGCAGCGACATCGACGACGCGACCACCGTCACCATCAATGAGTTCTCGATGACGAGCCCGAGGACCCGCTTGTCGCAGAGTTTCCACTCTCGCCGGACACCTCCTATGGCAGCAATGATATGGAATACGAGACAGCCGTCAGCAGTTATGAGTTCTTGGATGAGGAGTGCGGGGACCCGCTCGTAGCAGAGTATCCACTTTCTTCATGCGCCTCATCTTGCAGCGGAGAGAACGTCGGTAAGCTCCTCGTGTTTCCACCGGAACAATGGAACCCTGTTATCTTCGAGCACGAGGGAACTTCGCCGCAGTGCTTGCGGCGCTGCAAGCACGACATCATGGACCTGATCACCGATCCCCCACCGGGAGTGTGCATCGCGCCACAGGAAAGCGACATCACGAGGATCCACGCGCTGGTGGTGGGTCCCACGGACACGCTGTACGAGGGCGGCTTCTTCCACTTCCTGATACAGTGCCCGCCCGACTATCCGATGAAGCCGCCCCGCGTACGCCTCATGAATACGGACGGAGGTCGCGTGAGATTCCACCCGAACATGTACGAGAGCGGCCAGGTGTGCCTCAACATTTTGGGCACCTCCGACTTGAGTGGAGTCCCGGTGGAGTGAAGCCCTGCGATGAGCGTCGCCAGCGTGCTGGTCTCGCTACAGTCGCTGATGGCCGAGTTACCATACTGGGGCACCGAGCAACACGTCTGCGAATTTTCCTGCCTTAAAGCGCAACACGAGGTGATCCGGGTGGCCGTGTGCGACGCCGTCGAGTGTTGCATCAACGGATCCTCACTGTGCCCGCCGCCCCTGATGACGGCCATGCTGCAAAGCTTTCTGGACAACATAGAGAAATACATAAAGGTGTTGGGGTCCAACCAGAACCTGACAGGTATGGCAATGCCCTTCTGCCAACCTGGCAACGTGCGGGGTTATTACCAGTTCGGAGTTTTGGTGACGAGACTCCGGACACTGGAAACAGAAGTCCGCGATTTACTGAAAGCTAGGAACAGCGAAGAGGAATAAGTGACCCTCGTGTGTTTCTGTAACGCATGCCTCAATATGTGCAGAAAGGTTAATGTGTGATTTTTAAATTTTTTTTTCAGACTGTACAAGCGAGCAAGACCTTTTATTTAATGTGCACGCTCCGGAAAAGATTTCAAATTGTGTTGAATTGTAAGCCAAAGAAAAGTTGTTTATGATGTTCATTATACTAAAATGAACACACTCATGACCATTCTGTGTTTTCTGATTTGCGGCACGCCACGCGGTATCATATTTTGAAATGCGAAGCATTTTTTAGCGAACCAAACACAATTTGAGCATTTCTATCTACGTGTAGCACCTCCACCACTTATAAGGAAGTATCTGTTTTAATCATGAACTCTCCCGGCTTTTGGAACATTTTTGCGCTTTATTCGAGTCGAGCTCGAGCTGACACACACTGATGATTATATATACAGATGGGGAAGTTGTACAAATGATGATGATATTGTCCAGTTGACAAAGAAGAATCAGTGTCCGCGTTCACACTAAATCTATGTAGCCGCCTACGTCTGGGTGCTGCTGTCGTGATCGCCTCCTTCACTTGGTGCAGACCAAAATTGGCATGGGAGGGAAAGAGGATTGGTCGAATATGACTCTCGGGTCATGACATGAATAACGTGAAAATCCTGTCGCGTACGTCGTGAAACCCTTTTCTCCAGAACCGTGTGGTACATATATCCGTTTACCACGAGCCGTGGTAGGCCCCACAGGTGACTGACAGTTTATGTCTGCCCGGGAACTGATAGAGAACAGACATTGGTAAATTAAATGTGAGTGCGTTAAGAAAAACCGACCTTGGCAGCGTTTACCCGATAAATGCAAAGAATAAAAATCCGGATCCCTGCGGATATCGAACCCAAGCATTCTGCGTGGTAGATTTTCCACCACAGAACCACGCCAGGTCTTGAAACTGCTTTGGAAAAAGATGCTATACAGGTGCAATGTCGGTGCAACGTCATTTGTGGTTCTATTGCTTGCTATGTAATTTTATAAGAAAGGAATAAAGATTGCACATATGATAGAGGCGTCATGTCGAATTAGCGTCAATTGTGGTTCCAGTAACTGGCTCCGCTTTTGTAGCTGTCTAATAAACATTAGATTTTTATTTCTATCATTCAGCAAGCTATATTTAAGCGTTGCTCCACGCCGGAGGAATGTGCTTATGATAGTTACGTATGATATTCATGTCATCGCACAGTAAAGTTCACTTAGTTTCGATAATACTGACGTGTGTGCCCTAACGCTAGTGCTGACGTTACGTCAGATCACAAGTTACCCTTTAAACGCCAGTGTTCTCGACGTGCCTGGTAAGCCCACGATGTATACACGGCTACTACACTTACAAAAACATGTCGATCCACATCGTAACGTTTGGCTTAAAGCAAAAAATGCAGCACATACGATTACTCGCCGACTGCTTCGTATGAAACCGATTCCCACAAGGCGTGATTTCTGCCTAATTTTGAGCGAGTCTATCGAAGAACGTCGGAGAAAGGACAAGGATTTGGCAGTATTCTCCCATTTATTTTGTTGCGAGCCTTCTCATGAGTTCCATCGGTAGTGGTGCCGGAAAAGAGGGTATTCTTGCTTATCGTGGATTACATACTTAACACCCGTAAACAACTGCTGCATATATATGTACGAGGGATTACGTGCAGGGGTTCTTTTGAGTTGATTGCGCATTCAAAAGTAATCGTCCTAGTTGTGGTAGTAAGAACGAATGGCGCATTTGATCCCTCACCACAGGTACGCGTTGGAACGCGTCAGCCGAGCAGGTCGGATTGCGTGTTGACGCGCGTGCAAGACGAGAGCTGTAGTAGATTACAAACACACTATTTTTCTTACACTGTGGTTGCAGCCTAAGAAAAAATACACGCTCCGCCCCCAGAACTGCGGCGCCCCTTACTTATGCGAGCGAGTCGTACTACGGGCTTTCCGTTTCAACCATGTGTACTTTTACGCGTCTAATGTAAAGACTAGGCAACTTAAGAACTAAAATTTAAGCCCCAGTGCCTTGGTCTGTATGGTGATGTCTTTTAAAAAAAGGTATCAGGTGACAGACGTTTCCTCTTCCTGTTCACACGTACCGCAAGGTGTGTCTATTCATTCGTACTTGGCTTGGTACGTCTTAGTACGGAATAATCCCATCCTGCCATGGCGGTACCGCGGTATCGCGTTATTTTTCCTGGCAACTTCTTAACTTACTCGTTACCATTTCGGAACTGTAAAGTTTAGAAGAGCGATGAATTGGGCTAGTTGGTGGTCGTTCATGGTTTCCTTGTTGTGCTGCAGATGACGAGACGAGGACGGTAGGTCGATAGGTGTTTCACCACCTGTCCTGTGTCCCTGTATCGATCTACCGTCCTCGTCTCGTCATCTGCAGCACAACAAGGAAACCAGGAACTGTAAAGGGTGACGTGCTTCCGTTGACATTTTTCTTGCGGCGTTCAAAGCCCTCTCGTTCGAACGATATACTACGGCTGCCGTGGGTTGATGAGAGCTAGCTCCCCGTAAGGCGTGCCGGTTGCTAAGTTTGATTATTAAGGCGAAAGTCTTAAGCGGCTATTGGCTCTGCCGTCCGCGAGACTTGTGCAAGACATTTCGATAATGTGAGGTCTCGCGGAGGTTCGCCACAAACCAACGCGACCTTGTCCGAGTGATTACGTCACAAAGTGACGTCACATATCTCCAAAGTTTGTGACGTGATTAAGAAGTAATTTTATGATGTCACATGGTGTTGCCCCCACAAGAAATCGTTGCTTTGTCAAAGGTTGGCTTATCACGGAGGCAGGGCAAGACCACGTTAGGTGCAGGACGCGCTAAGGGGCATTGGGGGAAATGATCAATACAGTCGAATGCGAAGAAAAAGGAGATGACGAAACCTTTCACCTTCGAGTCGTCTTAGGCGAATGCAGAAGGGATCGCGTGAATTTATTTATTTACACTGTCGATCACATCATAACATCAGGGATAATAACAGGAAGGACATTTGCATAGGTGTTTCACCACATAATACAATTAACACAAATCTGATTGCACACGAAACGAAGAGTAGGTAATTAGCTTTTACATATATACATCATGAAGAAGGCGAAACTTCCACGTGGACTACGCATGCTACCACTGTTCATTATAGCTGTACACGAGAATGCTGGCGAACAACAATTTATATGAAGTTTTGCGCACCACACATTTCTCGCTCGGTGATGAAGCTGTTAGGGTTTGGTTTTTTTACGGTTTCCTTTTGTGTGTGTAAGACACGTGTATCTGAAGTATGGAAAGTGTGTCATCAATTTCTTGTGTAGGTGGGCATTACTACTTCGTCAGTGTTCATGTGGTTACATGATGCGTCAAAATGTTGTGTGTGCGTGTGGAAGTAATGAGTATCTGTTGCGAAACTCAGGTAGAGAGGCCTTTGCCAGGCGTATAAAACGCCTTTCACTTCTGTTCGTTTTTCTTGTGTACCATAGCAAGAAATAAAATGAAGATACTAAAAATAGTAAAAAAATTCATGCGCCATTGTGTGACATTTATGCTGCCAGCACAGAAGCCTTTGCGATTTGTAGGCGGTTACGCTCCACTGAGTGCCATACGTCAACGTGGAGCATTCGAAAGGTCTGTCAGTTTGACAAAGTCAGTTCGATCGAACAAGGCCTTATAAAACATTAGCGGAAATAAAATCTAGCATTAAGGACTCTCTGTACAGTGGAACATTTTCTGTTGCTTCGCTGTAATAACACAAAAAATAATAATAAACGAAAGCGAAGAAATAAATAATGCGAGGAGTAAAAAAGTGAGGCAGCTACGCCCTAGCGGTGCGAACACTCAAACATCTCCGCTAGTGGCCTTCCCTTCCTCCTTTCCGTCCTGCTCACCTTCACTACCCTTTCCCACTGCTCTCTATACTATACTATACAAGACTATGCTGTGCTTCACCCTCTCCTTCCTCCTTTCTCTTCTGCTAACCTTCACTTCCCTTCCCCAATCCTTGCTATAATGTACTATACAAAGCTATGCTGTGCTTCACCTTCTCCCCGCCTCCTTTCCCTCCTCCTCACCCTTACTTCCATTTCCCACCCCTTTGCTCTCCTAACTATACATGACTATGTTACGCTTGATCCTCTCTGCTCCTTCCTTCCAGCCTCTTCACCATTACTTCCCTTTCCTACCACTTGCTATGCTATACATAGCTATGCTATGCTTTACCATCTCCCCTTCCTCCTTTCCTTCCTGCTCATCCTCACTTGCCTTTCCCAACCCCTTGCTGTACTATACTGTGCTCCTTTCTTGGCTCTGCGTGCCTTGGCATAGCTAGGCTGGGCGCCCCTTCTCTTAACGTGGGTCCTTTTCGCTCAACCAGTTAATGCGGGATGACAGCGGAGTTTTGCCAAGCTTAAACAGCTCCTCCTTTCAAAATTCCAGTGATCGTCGCAGTCCAAGGTAGCCTTGTTGAACAGCGCAATAAAGTAGTTCAGAGGGAAGCTTGTTTCTTCTTGCCTATGGACGACGCTTCTTCCCACTCTTCAATGTCCATGGAAACATGGCAGAGGCTGTACATGACCACCATAATGGGGACCATCGGGAAAGGAAATCCTGGAAGCAGACAAAGGAAATAACACCTGTGTGAATACAGTGAAAGGCAATGTACTTTGTTAAAGGAAGAAAAGAGATATTTGCACGATGTGGCAGGTTACATAAATGTCAACCGCAGTACACCATGGTGAATTGTAGTTCGCACAGGATACCACGGTACACCATGGTGTACCGTGGTGCACCATTAATGTCACCTACAGTACACCATGGTATATTACACTTCGCCTACAGTACCGTAGTTAGCAGAGAGGTGTACTGTAGTTAGCAGAAAACACCATGGTACACCATGGTTACCATGGTACACCGTAAGTCCCACCTGCAGTGCACCTATACCTACAGTGCCATGGTGTAGCTACAGTACACCTACAGTACCATGGTGTACTGTAAACAACAGTCATCATGGTACACCACGATGTACTGTGGTACACCATAAATTTTACCTGCAGTACACCATGGTGTACTGCGGTTCATATTTATGTCAACTACAGTAATGATAACTAGAGTGCACCATGGTGTACTGTAGAAGACCTTGTGCATTCTGCAGCGTCGTGCGAATATCTTTGAAGCACGGGACTTGCGGAGCGGCTGGGGCCCTAGTGGGCCGAAACATGCTTTCATTCCAGATTGTGCCCTCGATGTAGGAGTCAAGTTTGTGGAGTAATGCTGCGGAGTAATGTTCAAAATACTCATTAATATAAGATACGTCGGTTGCACATTTTCCCGAGGGCTAAGGGGTAGGGGAAGGGCTGTAGAAGCGATCGCTCGTGTTCTTGAAAATTGGAAATTGGAAAGCGATCGCTCGTGTTTCCTTAGCTCATGTTCATGCATCTGCCTCTTCTGCCGATATAAGATTTCCCGCACGTTAACGGGACCTGATACACTATGCCTACCTCGCATGGCACTTATTGGTTCTTATGTTGAACATGACACTTATTTCTCTGTATCACACTGGCGGGTTCTTCCCTCTGGCTCACTAAACTGCAAACCTTCGAAAGCTTAGCTGGCGCTGAGAAGGCTATGCGTACTCCATACTTTGCACCTACTTTCTTTTGTCCGTGGAAGAGGCCATAGACATACGGGATCACCAGCGTGGGCGCGGCCAGCAACTGCGGCGGAACCCCCTTCGGGGGTTGTCTGATCGGGGTTCTCCAGGACCAAATAAAGTTCATTTCATCATCATCATCACCGCAAGCCTATGCTTGTCAATGACCTTCTTACCATCGCCCTGTGGTTACCCTTCCTTTTCTAAAACGCGCGCCAGTTTTATTGCAAACAGTGGCGGTTATGTGGTCCGGATACCCAGAGTTTAGCCTCTCTGCCTGTTTAAGGAAGCTGTTCCGCATTTCATGAGTACAAAATATTTCAAGCGCTGCTTGCAAAGCGGTGAAAGCTATGCTCATCTTTATCACTTTGAAGTGATTCGACTCATAAATGAGCAGTGGTTTCTTGGTCCTGGGAATATATGCCCAGCACATATGGTCTATCTTAAATTGGAATTCCAGATCCAGAAGCTGTAGCCTAAAATCATGCCAATATTCTAATGTAAACTTGAGGCCTAGACCTTGCGTACTAAATTGTCCAAAAACACTGTCGGCCGTTTCTTTATATTTCCTTCCCGAAAACACCAGGTAGTCATCAACGTATCAAAATATTTTGACGGAGTCTTCCATCAGTCCTGAATAGCCCTATCCACACCACCGAGAAAAATGTCACTGAGTATAGGTGCGACACTGGATCCGATGCAGACACCGGTTTTCTACACAAACAGTTTATCCCCGGTGCCAACGACTGTAGATTCCAGATACAAAGCCAAAAGTTCTAGGAACATTTCCACGGACACATTGCTTCTTCTGGCAAATTCTGCCTCGTCATTAAAATACGTAATGCATGTCTTGATGCTGCGAAGAACTTCTTGTTGCGGCAGAGAATAGAACAAATGTTCCACATTTGGAATTCCACATTTCATGTTCGAAGTATAACCGTGGTCACGATTACTTAGACTTGCGCGCTATAGCAGTTCAGTTAAAAACCAACACTAGTCTGCGGTCTGTGCAGCTGCGCATCTCGAAAAGGAAAGGTCACGTCTGATTACTTAGCGCATAGAAAAAAAGAAACGATCAGCATGCGAAAAGGGCATGAACCGTCGAGGCTCAAAGAGAAAACAGCCGCAGAATATCGCCAGCTGCAACAAGCGTCGAACTATAACTGACATCATCGACGCTGTCGTTTTGTTTTACGCCCAGCTCTGCGGAAAACTAGACTTTATTTCTTTCTGTTTATCTCTAGAACGCAGCTCTAGCTGCGTATCTCTGATCGAAATGACGTCACGCCAATATCCCCTAAACGGTGGTGAGCGCTGGCGTAGCCAGGGTGGGTTTGGGGTGATCAAACACCCCCCTCCTCCTCCTCCCCGCCGAAATGTTCATATTTTGCATGTTTACTACACCGTTTGTTTTTCTTCATGGAGTAACACTTGGCGCCAAATAATAATGCCAATACAGTCGAACCTCGTTATGGCAAACACTGATATAGCGAAGTATCGGTTATAGCAAACTAAATACGAACATTAGTTGGTCACGCTTCATTTCAGCGACATTTATCCTTTTTTATAACGAAACCGAAAACGCATAGCGAAAAAGAAAATGCATATTAAAAGTTGCTCAATATTACACATTGATACCGCAGTGCATTCACTACGGGCGCAGGTGCACTAGTTTAAGCTCCAGGGATCAACTGGCACTGCAGCGCAAGACGAGGGTGTATGAAAACCGTTGCTACTAAATACCAGGGGCTAACGGTAATGGGTGTGGCTTCTTAAATGCGGAGCATTTCTTAGTCGCACCTGCGGCGTCGGCCGCCGTCCACACCCCCACTGCGCATGCTCGGCTCGTCTCGTGCCGGCAGCAGGCCTCTCCTCTCCCTCCTTCCCTCCTCTCCGTCTCTCCCTCCTCTCGATCGAACGCGGGCGGTGTGTATATGTATAAGCGGCGGAGCGCGCGTTCGGAATTCAGTCAAGGGCGTCTTTACTAGGCTTTCGCTTGACTTGACGCTTTGCTTGACTCGAGTAGATGCGATGAAAGCAACAATACCTTCAATCAGCGTCCCACCACTCGTTGAAGGCAACGTTACCCCACCCTCACTATCGTCGGCATCAACAGCAGCAAGCAACGCAGAAGGCAAGGCCGCGAAGAGACGAGCATACGACGTTGAACGCAAGCGTTTGAAGCGAGCTGCGGACCCGGAACTTTATGTACGAGAAGCTGCTGCGAGACGACAACGACGGCCTGTGGATCCTGAACGTCGTGCTCGAAAAGCAGCAACCGTTCGTGAACGTCGAGCAGCGGATCCATCACTCGGGCAGCGCGACGCTTCTGCGAAACCCAATTACGCAACATTCACGCGATACCCCCACCACTCTGCGACGCATTTACTCGAGTGGGAAGTTGCGGGCGACATTTTTTGTCTCACCTGAACCTGCTTCACGTTTGCTATTAATATAATAATAATAATAAGATTATTATTATTATTATTATTATTATTATTATTATTATTATTATTGTTATTATTATTATTATTATTATTATTGTTATTATTATTATTATTATTATTATTATTATTATTATTATTATTATTATTATATGGTGGCAAGACGGCAGTTGACTGACTGATCGACTTTATGCGAGTACTGTAGAAAGCAATCGCAGAGGAGGGCCTACAATCAGTTTGAAAACAAAAAGCGCGTTTTTTTAAACATCGGTGCTGTTTAAGCCGGGCGCGTCACTTGTCTGCTGAATCCGAAAACTATTGCACGCGTTCCCTACAGAGCGCGTTAGGAGTTCCAGAGGTAAGCTATCCTGAGACGGAGCGCTAGCACGCTGGCCAACGCGAGCCAGAGATGAAGCTTAGTTTAGCTTGCGGGTGTACTATGATAAACGTGGGCAAATACCGGGATGAACCTTTTATAAAAAGGGTGAATGAGGGATAAACATTGCTTAGCTTTATATAGCATAACCATTGTAATATAAAAGTTAAAGCTTGATATGACTTGTAGAACTTAGGAAAACCTGATATAGCATAACGTTGCAAAACTACAGCAAAACCTTAGCAAAACCATCGAATAACAAAAAATACAACTCTCTTGTGCCATTAGCCTTGCAACAGCAACGCCATGCAAAGCCTGCCGGGGCATTTTTTTTCAACAGGCACCTAACCTAAGCAGACAAACGTGTTTTACGTTTCGCCTGTTTTAAAGTGCGGCTCCCAAAGTTCGGAAGTCGAACCCGCGGGCTCTTTTTAGCAGCGGTGCGCCACGCCTACCACGCGAGCCAAGCGGTAGGTGGCACCACGTTGGTTGAGGGGGCCACTGATTGGGGGACTGTAAGAGTAACTTACCGGTTAAGATTCTTCTGCAAATGTTGACACTGACTTCCAGCTTAACCAAGTGAAAGAGGCAGGCACAAACGGTGAGCAAGAAGTGCGGAGCTCCCAACAGGGCCTTGGCCGTTCGCATCCTCTCGGCTGACGCCAGGTAACGGTTCTGAGAAATGAGAGAGGAGATATCAGCTGATGGCACGCATCTTGAAATTCGTTTTAAGTAACCCTGAATTTACCATATGACGATACGTATCAACGCATCTGCCTGGAAAATGTTTGGGAGACCAACATATTTCCCGCCGGACGGCAGCTTCGAGACCAGATAAATCATGCTTTGAACACAGAGACCTTCGCCAAGCCTCCCTACGCCGTCACGCAGGTCCTCTTTAGCAGTGACGTGCACTAAAAGGTGCGACAAATGTGTATTGGAATGCATGCGTGTTTCACGTTTGCTTCTAGTCCACAGTCGCTAGTACGGTCATCTATATAAAAATGATTGGTCGTGTGACTTCTACATGCCGCGGGATCTTAATAGACAAGATGATATAAGCCTACTCCGCATAAGACTAAACGTCACCTATATGAAATGCTTCAAGTGCAAGATTAAACTGTCTGACTCGGCAATATGCAGCCAATCAAGCGCTGCAGAAGACCTGAAACGTGTTCTGTGTGAACGCAGGCGATATTCATCAGAGAGACAGCCTCCAAAGGCGGCGTTACACCTTCAACCGTACTCGAGCTTAGAACTGCGGCATATTCTCGGCCCATGGCAAAGAACCAACTGTGCGTTGCGCGCCAGGAAAGCGCTAATGACATTCTTGCGGGCCAAGAGCGTTAAAGAAACTTTTTAAACAATGTGTGTGTGTGTGTGTGTGTGTGTGTGTGTGTGTGTGTGTGTGTGTGTGTGTGTGTGTGTGTGTGTGTGTGTGTGTGTGTGTGTGTGTGTGTGTGTGTGTGTGTGTGTGTGTTAAGTGTTTACTAGTGTATATATCATAATCATCACCAAGCACTTGGAGTAGCATGTCAGACGAATAGCCAGGCTAGCATCTCCAGTCCATCGTTAGATCGTTTCTCCCCATCTCTCTCTCTAGTGAAAGATGACACATACTCTGTCACAAAATTTGCAATACTTTGCGAATTTTCTGGCTACACTGGAAACACATACACCACCAAACTACTCTTTTGAAGATGCTGTATGACCGTGCACTGGCATTGCGTTGTAGCGACGCCTCGTAATGTGGGCAAATACCTCGAACTTCTTGACTGATGTCCCCTTCCTGATCTGGATGGTGATAATTTCGAGGGCGATTCCTAGTGCACTGAGTGCGCACCATACGACGTTTTGCTTGTAGAAGCTGTGCCATGTGCAGGTGAAGGTGAAGGCCGCCGCAGTACCTAAAATCAGCCGAGAGGCAGTGCGAGTGCCACCCATGACGGGCTCGTAAATGTACCTGCGTGGCGAAAAAAAAATTTCACCATCTCCCGCTAAAGGGGACCATGAGGCGATGAGAAGCAGCGTTTCGGCATGTCGAGCCCGCGATTCAGAGGGGGAGTGGAGCGGGGGAGGGTGAGTGCAGAGGAGAAGTGGGAGTGGAGAGGAGGTGTGTGGCGAAGGTTTGCACATGCGCAGTAAGGGTGGTCACGCCGCACACCACCGGACTGAACTCCGCCGTAAGATGCTTCGCATCTAAAAAAAAAAACAAACTGGGCAGCTATGCACTACTGTTGCGAAGACTGGAAACAGCAGAACTGGTGATCTTTCCTCCATTCCATCATCCTCACTCTCACATAGCCCCTCCTCACCCTCACGCCCCTTTCCAACCTCCTTCTACACTTTAGTATACATGGCTAAATTGCGGATGGGTTGAGATGCGGGCTAGCTGGTATAGATTCACTGTGGAAACTTGGCAGCGCAAACAAAAGGGACTCAGAAAGAGCGGAACACATAGAAGCGCTTGTTTGTGTCCTGCTCTTTCTGTGTCTCGTTTGTTTGCGCTGCCGTGTTTCCACAATGAATACATGACTATGATATGCTATGTTTTGCCCTTGCCCCTGCTCCTTTCCCTCCGCGTCACCTTCACTTCCCTCTTCCACCCCAAGCTATACAATACAAGCATGGCTATGCTTTCTTTCTGCTTCTTTCCACCTCTGTCTCTAATTTTCTTTCTTTCTTTCTTTCCTTCTTTCTTTCTTTCTTTCTTCCTTTCTTTCGTTCTCTCTTTCTTTCCTTCTTTCTTTCTTCCTTTCTTTCTTTCTTTCTTTCTTTCTTTCTTTCTTTCTTTCTTTCTTTGTTTGTTTCTTTCTCTTTCTTTCTTTCTTTCTTTCTTTCTTTCTTTCTTTCTTTCTTTCTTTCTTTCTTTCTCAGTGTTTCCTTTTCTCTTGCTTATATTTTTTCTCTTTCTATCTCTTTGCCGTCCTGTCGCCCATAGTAACGCGATCATATGGCTCCCATAACTGCTTGTTCTGCTAGCGTGCCTGGATAGCCGAGTGGTTACGACGCTCGCCTTCTAACTATTCACTATGAACCTATACCAGCTACGCCGCACTGTGAACCTATACCTGCTCGCTCAGTACACCACTTTACGTCAGTTACGTGGCGGTGCTAGCCTGCGTGCTTTCAGGATGATATATTTCTTTATTAAGTGTGTTTACGGAGAAGCTGATGCTTATCTGTGGTATCCGCCACTCGTATTTCCTAATGGTTGTCGTAGTACAGTAATGGACAATCACATAAGTGTAAATATCAGCACGTGGTTGAAAACTCAGGCGCTTAGACCCAGTGCCTCAACACAAACAAATAGATGACGTATTTTTATAGCGCAAATTTGCGTACCTTCGAATCCACAGATGCATGCCACGGTCGAAGTACCTAAAAAGATCATTGCATCAAATTAGGTAGGGCGCCGCTTTAAATATACAGAAACATATACAATTCACAAACAGTCAGGTTCGTGCGAAAAACTTCGTATTTGTGGCTGCTACTTTACGTGTAATCTTTGTAGATAATTACAAACGAAAATATCTACGCAATCATCACTGGCTGCACAACACACACACGGACAATGAAATGAAGAGGCAAAAATTGAGCTGGGAATTCATTGAGACCTTCCATATTAGAAATATATGTGAGAGATGTGTGCAGTTCAGGGGTCTATCACGATGTCAGATAAGGAATTCGCTTCCTTACATAGCATGTATAGAACTCCCTTTACATATGTGGGACGTCAGCCTCAAGTCTGATGCCAGTTTTCAAGCTGTTTGTGTCTATATGACGAAGGTTTGTCTAATCGTTTCTTTATCTCAGTTTTTTTTCATAGTTATTCGAGTCTACCGCCATGGCTCGTCTGTGTTATGGAAGATAAAAGTGCATTTGGTCGTTTCTAATGAAGCAGTTGTGAGTTTGCGCCCATGATGTCCATTTCTTTCATTGTCCGTGTGTGCTTTGCGCAACCAGTCATGCATCAGTGCCAACTCGCTCAATTGTCAGCGCTGTATCTACGGAATGTTTCAGCTGACCTAAGCAGTACCTCAAAAATTATGATTTCGTTAATTCAAGATCGCATAACTGTCGTCCTATATAAAGTACTGAGCTCACAAAAAATCAGCGTAGCTCGTACTGGAGGCTCAATGCTAGAGAGTTACCGGACCTGATCGGCACCTACGTGTTCCTGGCTTTTGCAGTTTTACGAAGTTTTGCAAAATTTATTTTCCTTTGTTCTTCTATCTCTTTCTCCTTCTCTCTTCTCTGTGTTTTTCTGTCTTTTTTCTCTATTTATTTATCTCTCTATCTTTCTTCTCTTTCTAGCTTTCTTTCTCTTTCATCCCTTTCTTTCTCTCTCCCCCTCCTCTCTTTTTCTCGCTTGCTTCATCCTTCCTTCCATCCTTTTCTATCTCTCCCTCTATTTTTCTCTCTATTTTTGATTATCTCTCTTTCTCTCTTTTCTTCTCTTTCTGCATTTATTTCTCTCTATTTTCCTCTTTCTCATTCTGTGCTACGCTTCTCTCCCTCACCTAATCCTTTCCGTCCTCCTCACCGCCACATCTTTCCTCCTCACACTCACTTTCCATTCCCGCGCACTTGCTACACTATACTATGCAAGGCTATTCTGGCTCTGCTAGCGTGCCTGGATAGCCGAGTGGTTAGGACGTTCGCCTTCGGATCGAGGGTACACGGGTTCGAATCCCACCTCGTGTAAAACTTTTTCTCCACGAATTTCTCTCTTTCTATCTGTCTTTCTTTCTCTGTACTCATTCTCTCACCCATAAGGGTTATTACAGGCCACGCCCGAGAAATTTCTGCACCTTTTCTTGGGGCGAAGCAGAACAGGATGAATATGAAGAGGATGAAGAGAGCGCGCGCCGGTTCATGGTGATGATCGTTTCTGTTTCCGACGTCCAAATTACGGCTAACATAAACAGCTTCGCTGTTATTAAGGTGTGATCAACAGGCTCGGACTTCACTCACCTCCAGAAACGCGAGCACCGGTGTAATCTGGCAATGCAGGGAGATGCAGCCGGCACCTTGATGCCTTCCGCGTTGGCCAGGGAGCCGGCGAAGCCGTAGTGAAATAGGTCGATCACGTAGTAGTCAAATTCCAGAGACAGGGCGTAGCCCACCAGGCTGGTGAAGTCCAGTCTGTCAGCCATCCAGTCCCAGTTGGACATCGCCGAACTGCGACCCAATGCCGTAAAAGAGAAAGAAAGCTGACTGTGCATCACGCGTTGTTACGTAGAATACTTCCCACTTGCAAAGTCATAGGTTCATGGAATGGCTATGGTTGAAGAAACTTCCAGGGTCCCTTACGAATTCGCCTAAGACGACTCGAAGGCGAAAGCCATCTTCTTTTTCTTTTTAGTCGATGTAGTAATCCTCCCCCACACGCCTGCGAAAGCTTTCTGCAGCTAATGTTGTTTGCACTGCCTCTAGGATTGGTTGCATCGCTTGTGCATCTCATCTGGTTTTGCCCTGCGTCCGTGACCGGCCCATCTTTGACCAAGCGACGATGTCATGTCATGACGTCATCATGTGGTGGCACGTTATGTGACGTCATGCTGACGTCACAAATTTCGGCAACCTGTGACATCACGATGACGTCACCACATGACGTCATCATGTGATGATTTTTTGCATCACTCATTCACGCGGCCGTTTTGGGACACCGACTGACGCCGGCGGTCAATTTCCGCGTTTGATGAGGCATCTAAGTCTGTTTGCCTTAATTACCGCCGCGGCAAGCAGCGGCACGTGCCAAGGATCCTGTGGCTCGGTGAAGTAGGCGTACAAGATTGCTCAGAAATTTCGTGGGAGGACAGACTCCATGGTAACCATAGGTGTACGCAGAAGGAGTTGGCAGGGGCAGGGGGGTGAGAGTGGCCGTCCCCCTAACCAACTAAGGGTGCCGCAAGGTCTGCTCATACCTTAAACTTAGTCCGACCTGCGCCATCCTTGATTAAAGTGCAGCGTGATGGCCGTGCAGGTTTTTGAAGAAAATGGCGGCCGAGACGTTGCACTCCAAGAACTGTTTACTTATCACCTTTAGCCCTGGAAAGCCATGGACCACAGGCACGCCGTTGTGACAGGTACATCATCGCTTCATTTTGATTTTTGCACCCATTGCGAAGCTTGCTATTTTTGGACCCGACCCAACTGCGCTGTGGTGAATTTAACTAACCCCGATGGAGAACCCATGAGCACACCTACGGTGGTACCTCAACGGTTGAGCATGGTAGGGGTAATGCGGATAATATTTGCTCGGTCCCTACGGTGGTAAGACTGTATATATGTGAGTATGTGTGTGTTACTTCCACATACCTATCGCACATGAATTTTGCAGTTTCAACAAAAATAACACCCGCTATCTGGTGTGCTTCGCCAACTTTCTTGTCCTGTAATGACGTCCACTTCAACATATTTGCACCGTGAGCCTCGTGTGCTGCCAATGTTGAGGTCTTCAGGCACCTAGTCGAGCTGCCTGTAGTAGCTTTTACCTCCAGGACCATGCTGATTCTTCTAGTGAAATATGCTTCGATTTTTTGATTTCACTAATTGATTGCTTGCTTCCTGAGGCAGTAATTCATTTAACACTTTCACCAGACACAGAGATGACCAGATGAGATTCATGGAAGATGCAGTGTGGGTAGAAGGAATTACATTATGTGGCAAAATGAGAAACTGATGCGAAAATTCTTTGAAGTGAAGATAGAAGGAGGCAATAGAAAATGAGACGCTGGAGTTTTCGACGTTAAGGACATTATAGGAAATGCCTTAAGGCCGTTAAAGCCACGTTGGCAAAAAAAAAAAAACGAAGGACAAATCAGCTAAAACTCATTCTCACTTTGTAACGCTCACCCGTAAAAGAAGTGCGTCATGAGCTCCATGAGTAAAAAGTGGGCGCCAGAACGGAGTATCCTGGCGATGGCGACAGCAACCTTCCGTAGCGTGCAGCGTGGCCTTGGGTTGTCCAACTGCGTGGAAGCAGCGCACGCAGATTTCTTGAGAACAATCTCAGAAAAAATTTTGCGTGCCCAAAAAAAGCGCGGATAGATAGATAGATAGATAGATAGATAGATAGATAGATAGATGGATAGATAGATGGATAGATAGATAGATAGATAGATAGATAGATAGATAGATAGATAGATAGATAGATAGATAGATAGATAGATAGATAGATAGATAGATAGATAGATAGATAGATAGATAGATAGATAGATAGATAGATAGATAGATAGATAGATAGATATGATACGGTCAAAGTGCCTTAGCTCTTCAAGAAATGCTATCGGCTTCGAACAACAGACTAATGTCCGTTCCCTTTGTCATAAGCTCTCGTATTAGAACGTGAAGCTAGCGCGCCACACAAACAATAACGAAAGGAAGTTTCGGGGACGAAGGCTAATTTAACACTCAATCCAGCTGCCTGCGTTTGGCTTCCATGATGTTTATTTGACGAAGGTTGTGCCGTCTGAGGAAACCAAAAAAATGAATATATCAACTGTGGTTTGCGTTGACATACCTGCACTATGTAGTCGTCGTACCTCAGCGGTGGTCCTAGGTGGACGGTGGGTAGGTACAACATGTAACCCAGAGTCTTCCAGTATGACGGCCACCTGCGATGGACGACCCCGGTGTTGTTCCTGCTGTCGGCTTGAACGAACTCGACGCTGAAGCTGAGGCCACGCAATATGTTCCAATGGAATGCGATGTACGCTGGCCAATAGGCCATCTCACCGCACTTGGGATACATGTACTGGAAAACATAAAGAGGAAATAAATTTCAAAGTGTGTACAGTTTGTTGTAAATCTACAACTCTGTACAGTTTGTGACAACAATCGTAAATAAATAAAATCGGCTATTCTATCTATCTATCTATCTATCTATCTATCTATCTATCTATCTATCTATCTATCTATCTATCTATCTATCTATCTATCTATCTATCTATCTATCTATCTATCTATCTATCTATCTATCTATCTATCTATCTATCTATCTATCTATCTATCTATCTATCTATATATCTATCTATCTATCTATCTATCTATCTATCTATCTATCTATCTATCTATCTATCTATCTATCTATCTATCTATCTGTCTGTCTGTCTGTCTGTCTGTCTGTCTGTCTGTCTGTCTGTCTGTCTGTCTCGTCTGTCTGTCTGTCTGTCTGTCTGTCTGTCTGTCTGTCTGTCTGTCTGTCTGTCTGTCTGTCTGTCTGTCTGTCTGTCTGTCTGTCTGTCTGTCTGTCTGTCTAATCTGATAAACGCAAACAAGAAGGGAACGGAGGTGCTGGATGTTTTCTTCCCGTTAATTAAGATAAGCTTCTCTTTATAAACCTCCGTTGATTGTTATGCGTATTGTTAAAGAATTTGCCTCGAACTATGATCATGCTTAGACATGTGCTCACCACAGGTAACGTATACTGCGCCTGTTTTTCGGGCTGTGTGTGATATTCTTAGTAATCGCTATAACTAAAAAGTTAGCACAGCTTGATCTTAGTCACGCCATGCTGAGTCACAGCAAAGCTGGTGGGCACCTTGCTGGTCCTGGATTGGCTAGGCTTTTACCCTGTCAACTGTCTATTTCCCACCGCTTGCTATACTATACTATGCTATACTATACTATACTATACTATACTGTACTATAGTATAGTATACTAAACTATGCTATACTATACCATAATATACTATGCATGAGTATGCTTATTCTCTTTTTCGTATTTTTTTTAGTCTGTGTCTTTCTTTTTCTTTCTAGACAAACCTCGACCATAACAGCTATGCTGTAAAACTCCTAGAGCGCGTATGTGCGGCAGAAATTTGGCAAATCCCAATACTCACCACATTGGTCCACTAAAAATTGATAAGGGAGCACACGGGCGGCGAACACCGATTAAGAGCCGCACGTTGCAGCTTCTCTTGTTAACCATATGTACCGAGTGATTGGGCTGTGATTGGGTGCGTGCCGGTTTATGATGATGATTATTTTCTATCTACAACACACGGCAAACCTCGACAATAACAGCTTTGCTGTAAGATGAATCTACGTTTCTTTATTTTGTTCTAGTGCAGCTTATACAGTGGTGGTTTCTAGAGTGTCAGCATTTTAGTAGTCGATTTTCCCATCTTATCGCACGTAATGACAAGTAGCAACCACTTACAGTCAGCGCCAAAAGTTTAAGGACCGCCTGACACGAGGGAAAACTGAATATTCCACCTGCTTCGGCAGGCAGTCTCGCATTTAGATTCCCGGCCTGTTATAAAACGCGATAACAAGATGCTCTGCGCCGTTCAACCGAATACATAGATTGGTAAGAAATTCGACGTTTTCTCGCACCTAGTTCTCTAAAATGTTGACGCCAACTATACTTTGGTTTGTAACTCGAAATTTTCCCTCTTTCGTGGTTTTCAGATTACTCTTCTTTTTTCCTTTGCTATATTAGGATTTGCTTGCTTTTTGTTTATCGGACCTTGGACTAGCCCTTGGATACAGGCACGACGTGCGTTTGTAATGTGCAATTTGTAATGCAGAAATAAGCACTCATTCAGTCATTGTTGCACTGGACAACAACAAAAGTGACATGCAAGCCCATCGAGCAGGTTTATCGGCTTGACTTACTTGGTATGGATCAAACGGGAGAAAGAACTTCTGGCAGTGGATCACGGTGGCGACCACGTAGCACAGTGCTGTGCTCTTCAGCGAGGCCGTGACGTAGAAGGCGGCATGTTGTGCTAGGAACAGCAGCGCCACCTCCCAGCCGAAGGTGAAGGTCACGAAGAAAGACGAGTAGACAGAGTAGAAGACGGGTACCAGCTGCGAAAATGTTTCCGGAGGTGCAGTGGAAAAGTAAACAAGTACTAGGATAGGAATGTTGGTTAGTCTTCTGGCCATTTTCGGAATTTTGGCTTCATAAAACACACAGATTTTGTTTTGTATTAACGGACCCCATCACCAGGTTTGAGCATTGCAAACGAGCATGCGTGACTCGTGGATCGGCAGGGGGTGATCGTGACACTTGGAGAGAGGGAACACCTGTTACAAAACGGTGGTGTAAGAGAATATGGCCGCTCCAGGGAGTGAAGCGGTTTTAGGGCGGTCTGTCGCCTCTACGCGAAGTAAGCGGCGTGAGCACAGCGCGAAGGTATGAGCCATCTACTGATCCCTTTAGAGATAGTGTGCTACCGCGCTCGTTTGATGAAAGTTTCCATTTGCTGCTCGAGCGACGCAGCAGCCCCACCGGCATCGCTTCATGCTCCTTCGCCCGACTGAGCCGCCTGGCGCGTTTCGTCTCTACTTGAACAGCGCCCATCTGCAGCCCTGCGAAGACTACATATGGGCGCCCGCCCATGGAACTTTCCCTCGCGTATAGAACATACGACGCGCGGGGCGGTGTAATCAATTTGGAGTTTATACAGAACATGACGGCGACGGTTTACGGCGACGCCGAAAGTGCGCATCGAGTGTCCATATAATTGCTATAGCAACAATAAAAGTATAGAGGCGGGTCTTGTCACGCGAACACAACGCTCTCCTTCGCCTCCGGTGGTGGGAAGTACGCGGAGCTTGTGGACGCTAGCAACGGCAACGGTAAAATGTCCGTTTTGGCTCTGAAGCTTCGCTCCTGGAGGCACGTTAGTTCGATATATGATAAATGTCCAACAACAAAACTATTTAAAGAAATAATTTGGTGAAACGCTCTTGATGTGTTGCATTACAACTTCAAATGTCTAATGAAAACTTGAAGTAGGGCTTTTTTAGGGAGGCTTCGGTGTACCCAATGAAATTGTTCAGAAAAATGGGCATGCAAGGTTAAATTTGAAGTGAGATGTTTGTTTAACGCGTTGGAACACACACACACACACACACACACACACACACACACACACACACACACACACACACACACACACACACACACACACACACACACACACACGCGCGCGCACGCGCACGCACACGCACACGCACACGCACACGCACACGCACACACACACACACACACACACACAGTCCCTCTTGTGACCAATTACATTTCAGCATAGGTTATTATTAATCAGCCTTGTTTCCCACGACATCATAATTTGTAGATGCCCTGCTATTTTCTCTTTATACTAGTTCGGTAACCCTAGGAAGAAGCTACATCGGGGAAATTGCGAAACATATTTTTCCGGTAAGAAACTCAAATGACCTGCCTTTACGGTGACCTCCATATCTTTGCAGCACCTGCGTGGGTACACTGCATTTGTTTGTACTTGAAATACGAGCGCGTAACTGCACAGGGACAAGCGCATAGTAGAAAGAGTGTAACTCGGAATCGTATAGGTACAGAACGCTTGTGCTTACCGATGGTGTCACGTGGGCTGTCACCCGGGCCAGCACGGGATGCAGCAGGTACCACTGCCACGCGGTGGCCATGATGTACCTGGTTGTCTGCCATTCCCAGTTCTGATTGTCCTACGTGGCCGCGGGTGAGATAGCGTTATAAGCGAGCAAGAATTTCGGTGAATAGCTGGCGGGTTTTGAATGAGCTGAAGTGAAAAGGGCGGTAAGTATACGCGAGCGGGGCCCGTAACTTAACCCTACTCTTCTCTAATATTGAATCACATGCGTAGGAAGCCCGCAACTTATTATTTTCATTTATTTTCACATACTGAATACCAACGTGCCGAAGCCGGCGCTCTGTGCCTGGTAAGGCCGCGATACACCCATAACACAGACGTCGATTCAACTCGCCGCGCTTAGCTCAAAGAAATAAAAATAAAGAAAAATCTGGTTTAGGCCACTGCTCGCTTCTTCTGCGCATGACATCGACTCCCGGAATGTGTGGTATCTGCCGAGATCTTTTCTTCTTATTCTTTTATTCTTTCTTGTTTTGCTCGTTTTTGTGTGTTTTTTGAATATTCGTATCATCATGATGGAACAGCCGGCTTTAAAGTAGCCTGCATTTACACGTTTTTCACATTAAAAAAAAAACTTGTACGAGAGGGACTCAGCACTACACTTAGTACCGTAAACCCTCATTAGCTTACCTGCCTTTGCTTGAGTCCAAAAGGGCTGTCATCGAAGGAAAATTGGCATATATCCGTGTACAAAGTCTTCTAGTAAAGAATAACATATAACAAATAAATAAACATTACAGTTTTGCGCGCCAAAACTAAGTTAAATTATAGGCACGCCGTAGGGAGGGACTTGGAACATTTTACAACTACCGGTTTTTATTATGCACCTATTATGCGCTTTTATTATGCACCAGCCTCAAGCACACGAGTGTTCTTGTGGTTGGCGCCTACCGGTATGCAGCCGCCATGTCTGAGAATCGGACCTGTTTGCTCGCTGTAAGACGCAGCCAAAATGAGTATGTCTCCGTAAGATTTAAAAAAAAAGAGGAACTGAGGAATCGCATGGGTTTACACAGGACATTTTACCGTGAGGAGGACATTTTTTTTCTTGACCTGCCGTAACTTATCTCATTTATCTCGGTAAGCCTAACTTTGCCATAAGAACGCCTGAAAGCCTGAGTTGTCAAGAAGGCGCTTTAGAACACAAAGAAAAACAGGACGGACTGTGCACAAATGAAAAAAAAAATGAATTCGTTCTTGCGGAAGAATCAAGCGGTCATATGACGTCACACTGCAGTTGTTCTTCAGGAGCACCGTTTTTCGTTCATTGCCAATGGACTGCCACTAACGCATGTAAAATGTTGTTGCTGAAACATGTTGCGGGTACAGGAGCGCCTGTCAGGCGTTGCTCGCCTTTGCTCCTGAACCTTTCTTGGTAAAGTTTGAGAAAGCATGCGTCAAGCTTTCTCAAATTTGAGAGACACGTTGAAGCAGCAGGTGTCGTGAAGCGTTCCCTTCGTTCTTCCTATGCTGAGCTTATATTCTTTCTGGTCTTTTTTTTTACTCCAGTTTACCATATCCCTATGCTGAGCATGAGGCCATCGTTGTGGCGGCAAGTGCTCGCGGGGATTGAGTGAGGTCTGTCCGTGTTTGCCTGCGCGCCAGTGACAACACGCTTGTAGAATTATTTATTAGGCGAATATTTATCACAACGCACACTACAGCGGATGTCAAACTGCCAACTATACTTCGTGTAGCAGTTTAACGTATATTGTCGTTGCAATGGATGCTTCCATATTTGGCGATACTCTCCTAAAGGCTACTGAAATAAAAGAAAATTGGTTTGACGTTATTTTTCCCTGCAGTATGTTGCTGGCGCCATATTTGGTCATAACACGGCACATCGCTTGCAGCAGCGCGCGGCAGAAAATTAATTACAGTCTGTTTATTCCCAACCAGTCTGTTTCGGTTTTGGAGAGCTCTGAGAATGGCAAGCCACCGGGTGCAACTAATGCCGTCTATAGAGTGTGAAGCGGCACACAGAACTGTGACGCCATTCCGCGCTGACTGCGTCGTCTACTGCCGTTCTTTCGCCTTCCGCATGTGCTGCTCCGTCATCGTTGGTCGTCCTCGTTATCATCGTCGTCTGGTGGCAACGACTTTCTTGCGGCTTTCATCACTTTCAGCAGGTTCGCCGCGGGCACGTACTCGCGAGCACTCGCCGAAGAGTAGCCTGCTGGCTCAAGCACGGCAAAAGCGCAATGGCGACTATGACGTCATCTACTAGCGGCACCAGATCGCTCAGCCGCAGTCGGGACGTCTCGGAAGTTGGGGTCACTTCCAGCCTTCGGGTTACCTCAGACGCCGTCAAAGTCGTAGTGGGCGGCGTATACAGCTGGATCGCACGCGTGAGTTTCAAAATTCATGTGAATGAAGCTTTATTCGCTATTGTAGATGATGCACGCATGTGCACGGAAGTCGATCCCGCTGGTTATCCTGCCTTCTGTGGTGAGGACTGTCTCAGCCAGTGTCCCAGGACCCTTTCCTCCTACAAAGGGCGATTCCTTTCCTTTCAGAGCGCTAGCTAAACTCATACCGGTGCAAATCCAGAAAACGACTTCGTGCATGCGTTTGACCTTGAAGCTCAGCAAACGTCAACTTCCTCCTCACACGTGAGTTGTCATAGCTACGGACATGCGCGGTGCCGATTTGTTCTCCTCTCCCGCGTAACCCTCACCATTGGTCGGCGAGAGCCGGCGGGCGCGCGCTCCTCGAGACCTTAAGGGACACTAAAGAGAAACAATGAATTGGTTTAGATTTATAAAGTGTCCTCGGAGAACTCTTGTGTAGTTTATTTCACCACCATTGGTTTATTATTAGAGGAGAAAACCAAGTTCAAAGTTTCAGTTTTAAATTTCGCGCTGAACTTTGTAATTAGTGACGTAAAAGATGTCAAAGAGCATTTAACGTATTTTGGCGCCACTGGCTCGACGAAATTTCCACAAACTCGTTATGTCAAGTCTCTGGCCCCCTCAGAGGTGACGTGAACAGCGCGTGTGATACACAAGGACGAAGAACCGACGAGGACCAGCGCTGTTCAGTTCTTCGTGCTTGTGTATCACACGCGCTGTTCACGTCACTATGGAATACCAACTAGCCCGGTCACACACCTTGCCCCTCAGAGGACATTGTACTTCGATTTAACCGATTAGGAACTACGTAGGCGCAAGCAGGCGCCGGCAAAAATATGTGACGTCACGGCAAATGGTGCGGGAATTCCAAGGTGGCGTCGCCACCTGTATTTTCTTTTTGCGCGTTTTCTCGCTTATTAAGCGTCTTCTCGAAGCAAGCGTGGTGTTTTCGGTATCGTGGAGGACTACTTTACTAATGCGAGAAAAATCGTTTTGCTCTTTAGTGTCCCTTTAACTCCCCTCACCTTTCTCCAGCACTGGCAATATCATGGGCAATGCGAAGAGAAATGGGTCCAGCGTGCCGGTGCTTGCCGCGGCATGCTTTCCGCGGTAGCTGCTGTTATCGCTCGACAGGAATAGTTTAACCACGTTTAACCCCTGTTTGAGGCCCGTGTACTTAGATTTAGGTGCTCGTTAAAGAACCCCAGGTGGTCGAAATTTCCGGAGCCCTCCACTACGGCGTCTCTAATAATCATATCGCGGTTTTGGGACGTTAAACCCCATATATATAAAAAAATAATAAAAAACACGTTTAACCCCAGAATTTTTACTTTGCCTTTTCTTCCTATTCTTCCCCTTTACTTACAGCCTCTTTTTTCTGTCATATTTCATTCCCCTAACCTCTTTCCCAAGCACAGGGTAGCCAGCGGATCTGAGAACTGGCTAACCTGCATCACTTTCTGTCTATTTCTTCCTCATTTAGCGCCAGTTTCAACGAGTTCACATCGCCACTTCACCATTTTTTTTTACTCGCAGGCACTCACACAGAGAGGCGTAGCGACGGTCGCTGTAGCGCTGTAGACGAATTTGTCTACGATTGGATTGTTGAACTAGTTTCGACGCGGATAGTACGACGCAGTCCTCACGGCAGTTGCTCGAAATCCAAATAAAGTAATACACTAACGGGCATCAGCAGTTCTGTAAACCCTTTGCTTACATTCAAAATGCTTTAGGAGTGCTTGCTTGGGAAAACGACCTTTGTTGCACTGTCAACGTCATGCATGCATTTTTTTTTTTCAGTCGACGCTTCTCCACCGTCACGACTGAATACGGGGCGTGCGGGTCATCATTAAGGTACTAAATTCATTGTCTGGTCTTGATAAGTGATCGTGTTGTTTTTAAAATTTGACACGCACGACAGGTGTTTAAAAGTTCTGCTGGGTTCACCGATGTAGATTTACGAATACACGAATTCGTAGTGATGCTTTTCATGCCTATAAGCTTGCCGACACAGTGACACTTGCTGAGACGAAGTACACTCGCCATGTGCCCAGTTATTTGCATGTGTAACACAGGTATAATAACGGCATCTTCCCTCCCATGCCTACATTTTCTACTGTGCTAGACGCTTTTATACTAAAGCTAAAACAAGTCAGTCTCGCCGCAAGGGTGAAGCAATGAATGCGATGGCTACAAATTGGAATGTCACGCGAAGAACTGCAAGCAACTCGAAATTTCCAACGCTCTGCTCAAGCACAAAGGATGCACGAAAAAGAACACACACAGGACGAGCACGAACTAGCAACTGTCACCAGCTCGACACTAGCAGCGCGCTGCTCAAACACAAAGAAGGATGTATGAACGAACGCACAGGTATACACATGTACCACAAGCGCGAACTGACAAACTGTCACAGTTGCTACTTCGTGATTGAGCAGCACGATGCAAGTGTCGACTATGCACAACCAACTGTCCCTACTTTGGCTCTTCTAGCTAGCAGCTCACTCCTTTCGCAAACGCGGCCGCTGCAGCGAGCAAAGTGATCTTCGCGCGCTCTGTAAGTTGAACGCAATGTTGCGGTGAAAGCACCAGACGTATAAACCGCCGCCCTCACGAGATAAGCGCTCGCGCACGGGTGACCACGCCCTGCAGGGCATAGTACAGGTAGTACAGGTAGGAGGCGTGCGCGCATCGCAACTCCGGTACGACCTTTAAACGCGCCCTTCGCGCCATCTCGCTGGTAATGAAGAGAACACGCTGTAGCGCCTCCGAGCACTGCGTACCGGCAGCGGTAAATCGTACATATAAATAACTTGCCGTTAAAATGCATAAGAAGACGAAGGCTCCGTGGCCGAGTCGATTAACGCCGCGCGCTGCCGAGCGAGGGGTCGCAGGCTCGAGTCCGCGGTCCCGCGTTTCGTAAAAAAATTCTTGTGAATTATTTTTCTTTCTGGCTTATATATATATATTATATATATATATATATATATATACGGGACATGACGCCGACGGCAAAAACCAGCCGAGAGTGTCCATATAACTGCTATCGCAATAAAGAAATGCTGGACTTCTGAGTGCCGAAATCGCGATATGATTGTGAGGCACGCCGTAGTGGAGGGCATCGGCTTTATTTTGACCGGCTTGGGTCCTTTCACGGGTGCCTGAATCGAAATTAGATGGGTGTTGTATTTTGCCCACCAAAATGTGGTGCGTTGCCGGAAACCATAACCACGCTCTCAGCCACGTAGAACCCTTATCAGCGTAAAACCTACCTTAGCCGATAGGCCAGGGTTCTTCCCACAAATTTTTGGGTGTGGGCGTTTTGTGAGAGAGGTGGTAGGCGAGCAAGATATTAAGTTTAAGAATGTCAAGTTTTCAAACTTTCCATTTTCAATACACATCGAGATTTCTGGTCGCACATTTCTGGCATCTAGGCGACGCACATAGGAAGCGGAAGCAAGGGCTTTTATATTCTATCGCTGTCACTGGATTAGGCGGTTTTTCAAACTACAAGGCCCCCCTTTATGACTCCTTTTTCCATAACCAGGTGGCGGGAAGCATGGCTCGCTGGCGTTGCGCGCGCACAGTTGCCATCTATTGGTTCCTGAAGCACGCATGCCAGAGGGGTCAATGGGAGCGGTGGGCGGTTTACCGAAAGTGGTGGGGGGCTGTGGAAGTGCCGCCCACCGTTTTGTTTCGTGGCCAACCTTACAATGAGGGAAGGTAAATGTTCATTTTAAAGGCTATTAAAACCAGTACAACGAAGGCTCGTCTTCAGGCCTCATTGATTGAGCAATCGCAAAAGTGAAGCATAGGCGCAAAAAAAAAAAGAACGAATGCCTTGGTGGTCCACTTACTCTGTTCGGTAGTGGCGAACCGCCCCAGGGCATACGTGACGGCACCGAACGACAGAACCCAGTGGTACACCTTTCCTGGCGTCCATCTCCACCTTGATGGTTGGAAATTTCGTCCGTTCTTAAGGGGCATCAACGCTCTCCAAGACGGCATGTTAGTGAAAATGAACACACACGGGCACAAAAACGCACATGCTGACTAGTGAATAGTGCTAAACATCATTATATTTTCGTAGATTTACTTTTAATGAGTACGCTTTCCTGTCAGTAACTGCCTAGGTATACATACTCTTGTACAAACTCTAAAGGTTTGGTTGAAAATTGTGACCTCTGCCTTTTTCGCTAGCCTATTAATCATTATCTTTGTAATTCGCATATTCATTTTCAGCCGTACTTTAGTACTTCTCGATTTAAGTTGTCGATAATTTTCATAATTCCTCGCCATAATTGTTCAAGAGCCCGATGACATCTGAAATTGTTACATTGATAAGATATTCTCCGTTAATATTTATTCCCATCTCTTTCGAATCTAGTCGTTTGAACACTTTGTCTAAGCATGCGGTGAACAATATTGGAGAGATTGAATCTCCTGGCCTGACGCTTTTCTCCACTGAAATTCTATTGATTTTAATTTATGGAGTAGCAAAACAGCTGTGCAGACTTTGTAGATGTTAGGTGATGTATTTAAATGCGGTACAAGTACTCCGTGGTGACGCGATGCTTCCAATACTGCTGGTTTGTCTGCCGAGACGAATGCCTTTCTGTAGTCTATGAAAGCTGTACAGAGCGGTTCGTTGTACTCAGCAGATTTCTCAACCACCTGGTTGATCACATGACTATGATTCACTGTAGATACCCTCTCCCGAAACCGGCTTGCGTCCCAGGTTAGGTTAAGTGAAGTGTTTCTCTTAGCTTGTTTAAACTTACGTTCGTCAATGTTTTGCACAGTACTGTCAGTAAGCTTATAGTACTGAGAGTAAAACTGACTGCCAGCATGCACAGAAACACAAGAATGTACACGGTCGTAGACAGCATAACACAATCACACCTCACTCGCTTTTTGTCGCCTCCCACGATGCGGCGTCCATTTTCCGAAGCGGGGGCATTTTCCGTCTTGCGATCGACCTTCGTATCAACCTGAAACCGCGCGTCCATTTCAAGCGTCTTAGTAGAAACGCTCCGCTGGTCTACGCACTTGTTTCCTGCGCACTTCTCACAAGTGCACAGCACAAACGTGTCGAACACGACGTAAATAAACTCCTTGAATACGTCAGCGACGTCAGCGTATGAGGAGGGTAAAACGATAAATGGATGGTGAAACGGCGAATAAATGAGACTACCCCAAACAACTGGATTTCGTTTAGCACTAGGAAGGAACATCTGCAGGCGATTTCACTAAGCTTTTCATTCGTGAAGGTGAATGACATTGGCTAGCCAACAATACCAATATTTAGACCGGCGTCGGCTTGAAGTCTTCGACTCAGAACGACCTGTATTTCTGAAGAGATTTCTTTTTTACAGCAAAACTGTTCAGCTCTAGCCCATGCATTCGCAGGGCGGCTACTCTGGGCGGCCCGCGTCCATACCGTCGACAGTAATGGCGAATAGTAGAGCGGGAGGAGAAAAGGTGTGGTGGCGGCGCTGGCCTCGGTGTGCAGCGGCGCTGCTGTAGTATGACGCAGAGCACTGTGAGAAACCGGGGATGGTGAGACGGCGTAGGCAGTCTCGTCAGAAGAACAAGCGGAGAGGCGCCCAAAGCAGCAACGCAAGTGCAGACAGTGAAAGCGGGAGTGTGCAAAAGCGGAGAATGAGGCGAGAGACCCCGAGTCCGACGAAGCACGTCTCCGACTGGAGTCGCTCACACCGGAGGAACGAGTGGAGATGAGTGTACAGCAACAAAGCGAATACAGCTAAAATAATTTAATTGTGGGGGTTTTATCTCCCAGAACCACGATATAATTATGAGGGACGCCGTAGTGGAGGGCTCCGGAAATTTTGACCATCTTGTGTTCTTTAACGTACAGCTAAATATAAGTACACGGACCTCTAGCATTTTGCCTCCATCGAAATGCGGCCGCCGCGGCCGGTACTCGATTCCGCGACGTTCCTGTCAGCAGCGCGAATACAGCTTCGCTGGTAATCCGTCACCATCACAATGTTACGTCCCCAAGAATCTTGTGAACATGGGCCCTTATGGGGAGCTAACGGAGTCAGTAATGGCCACTTCTTTATCTCCTCCTCGCCACTGAGCTTCAGTGCCTATCAGGATTTCCCAATTTTCCGCTACACGCTGGCATCCCCGCTTGCGCCGTCCAAAACGTACAAAACGAAGTGACGTCAGTTGATCGTGCACGATATTCATGCGAGGCAAGACAGGAAGGGAGACTCCATGGCAAAGCGGTGCAAGAGATAACTCACAACTGATATCTCCGTTGTATATAGACCAATCGAGAGCTTATTTCCTACCGGAACGGACTATCGGAGTCACGAACTGTGCCAAGAAGACAATAACCACCAGAAGAGAATAACGCACTCGTTCTTTGCACTCTCAGTCCTTAAATGTCTGTAGCTGATTCGCCGCGAAAAATATTTTGTGCAAGCATTTACGCATTGCGTTTACGTAGCTATTGTGTGAACGAGAATGCCATGAACATTTATCGCGCTCATCGCTTCTCTGTGCATAGTCGTGGAAGAGAAAAACACGGATCAAATGTCGTATCGATGCCACAGTTTACGTCTCTGCACACCAGCGTGCTTCTAACGATGACGTAGGCGAAGTTTTACGCTGCAGAATTTGAGCATGCGGAGTAGCTGGTGTTGCTTCTACTTCTGCTGCGGCATTGAATTTGTTTTGTCATCCGATGAAATTTTCCCGGGGGGAACAGCACTTGCGCTTTTTTTTTTTGTGAACCGTGCCATTCACCTTTCGAGCTTTTCATATGAACTAGCAGTACGCAAGTGCAGGCGCTTTCGCAGTACGAAATAAACTCGGAGCGCATTTCCCTGAATTGTGAAATAGCCTGCCCAGTATACAGTCTGCTGTAAAGGCGAACAATGAATGTGCAAATTTCATTAATTTCATTGCTTGTACACTGCACGAGCCTGTCGAAAGAATTCAAAACTGAACCAACTGTAGGCTTTTGCAAGTCGATGGCACTACGCGTTGGGAGAGAACAAAATGCGGATGTGCCGGGCACTGAAGTGTTTCCTTTAACAGCGGGCCCTTTTGTAGATATACAGTATGCTCACGGTTTGAAATGCGGTATGTTAGGGTTAAGCAGCGCGCGTACTTTCGTTTCCATTGTGTTCAGTGAGCGTCATGCATGCACTGCTCACGAGTTTCCAACTCCACACGAATGAACGTCAGTAGTTTCATCAGCTTGGTACGTAAGGAAGCCGCTGCTGAGTGAGTAAGCAAAAAACTTTATTAGAGGATGTCCGGCGTCATTGAGCGGGGTGGGGCTACAAGCACCCCGGCCTAGGCGAATACCAAACGTGCAGCTCACGGCCTGAGTGCTCAGCGCTTTTTTCCACAAGCTCATTTTTTCTACAAGCTCATTTTTCCCGATGCCACCGCCAGATGGCGTACATGTCTCACGCAGCGCTTCCTCTATTTTATCAATGCCAGCCAGATGCAGCCGATTCAACATAGAGGAGGCGCTGTCTGAGGCAAGGCAAAACATAAATGGCAGAAGACTATCGTTTTTAGACGACATTTGCAGCGATGCACGCAGATGCGCGGCCAACTTTTTTTCTTGATTTTCTCAGAACTGATATTTTTGGCATTTTTCCGCACACGAACAGTCATAACTTTCTTGCTGAAAAAGATTTTTTATTGAAACATAGCACGCTTCCTTATCACATTAGTAGGTGTGCAATTAACCTTAATAAGCAAAATCGTGCCACAAGTTTTTATTACGGCTGCCTGTAACACGAAAGTGCCTGTAGTGTCAGTGCATAATTTTTTGGCTATTTACTCACTATGTATAAATACATAGTGATTAAATTTAATATTCGTCTGATCTCATTTGTTTTGGTTCATTGCACTGAACAAAGCTTCTTTTATGTCCCTACAAAAAATTCGGGTTTTTATTGAGAGGAATTTGAGTCAGGAGTGTTCACGTAGGCCCATTTTTAATAAAATTAAAAGCTGCGAAGGTCCGCGCATTGCCTTACGGACCCGTAGTGGGTACCTCGCCAACTCGCAAAGGAAGAATTATGCCGTAGTCGGCACTTCGCAACTCTACTTGCATAGGCATTCTAGGAGTTTGAAATGGTTGATTCACAGGCGCACAGATTTCCTTTCCTTGCGGCACGGTTTAGCTGTCCACCGAGAACCGAAGCCATGGGCTAGCGATTGAGAAGGCGATGCGAACGGAACCCGATTACGCTATCGCGTTCTACTCTTGAAGGCGAAACTCAAGCGTCCTCCAAGTTTTTAGTGCTGGCAGCATGCAGTGATTGTACGCTTTCCACTTTAGGGACAGCGTTAAATTACCTGTCACTATTTAGGAATGTCTGCCGTAAGTGCTCTCGTCCATTTTTATTCTTCGGTAGATTGCCTTTCAATCAGTAGGACGCCTTGTCAGTACTTGTCTTAGGCATACATGATTTTTACAGACTGTAGAGGTCGGTTGTCAATCTTGAACGCTTCCTCTTTCGCTAGGCTATTTAGCCCTATTTTAGTATATTCTCGGTTTAGGTAATTGATCATTTTTTCATAATTCATCGCCATCGTTGCTGAAGAACACCACTATACCTAGGTATATTTATACCTATTCCTTTCCAATGTAGTCGTTTGAACACTTCCTCTAAGCATTCAGTGAACAACATTGGTGACATTGTATCTCCATGCCTGACATCTTTCTCTGCTGGAATTCTAGTGCTTTTTTTATGGAGGAACAAACTAGCTGTGTAGTCTGTGGATATTGGCTGACGTACTTATACGTTCCAAGTACTCGTTGGTGACGCGATGCTTCCAAGACTGCTGACTTGTCACCGAGTTGAATGCATTTCCGTAGTCTATGAAAGCTTTATAAAAGAGTTCGTTGTACTAAGATTTCTCAATGACGTGGTTGATCACGTGGTTGTGATCCATTGTAGAGTACCGCTGCACAAAACCGGATTGCTCCCTAGTTTGGTTAAGGTGAACTGTTTCTCTTAGTTTGTTTAAAGTTACTTTCAATACTTTGCATAGTACGGTATGTAAGCCGATGGTACTGAGAGTAAGCTGACCACCAGTACGCACCTAAACACGAGGAAAATATCGCGCGATAGTCGACCCCAGGATACGGTGGTTTGTAATATTGGTGGTAAGCAACAAGGTCAGTGATCCGACAATCAGCGATCGCACAGATAAGGCTGATAGTGTGTATGCAGCTCTAAGCAAACAGCTAGCGTAGCAGACGTCGCTAGCACACGAGTGGGCTATGATACATGATGCAGGGAATCTTGTTATTTCTAGCCTATATTAGCCGCTACCATGTCTACGGTGTCAACGCTCGGTCGACATTATTGAAAACATTGCAAGAATGTACATGGCCATGCACGAAACAACACGATCATACCTCACTCACTTTTTTCCGCTTCCCAGAACGTGGTCTTCATTTTCCGAAATGTGGGTCATTTTCATTTTATCATCGACTTCCGTATCAACCGGAATCCGTGCACCCATTTCCAGCATCTTAACCGGACCGTCTCACGTAGGCTACACACTCGCTTCCGGCGCGCTACTCACAATTGCACAGCACCAACGTGTAGAAAACGAGGGAAATGAATTTATCGAATACGTCAGCGTATGAGGAGGGTAAAAAAAAATGAATGAGAAAGGAACCAATAAGCAAGACTACCACAAACATCTGGATTTCGTTTAGCAAAGAGAAGAAACATCTGTAGGTGAATGCACTAAGCTTTTCGCTCGTGAAGGTGAATGACATTGGCCAGGCTACGTTGCCAATACTAAGACCATCAGAGTCGGTTTGAACTCGCTAATGCTTGGTGGTTTAGCCTATGCCGAGCCGAGCTCGTGCAGGGGCCGAAGAGGATGCGCTGTTTTTGCGCATCTTCAATAACCACCTGTATCTCTCAAGATGCTTCCTGTTTTTAGAAAAATCTGTTCACTTCTAACAAAATTTCAAGTTGGGATGGTTGGAGCTTGTTAATTTTTGAAGAAAAACAGCGCACAAAAAAAAACACATTGTCAAAAAAGAGAGGGAAGACACACAGCGCTGTGTGTCTTCGCTTTCTTTTTTTGTCTACTTTTTTGCGCGTTGTTTTTCTTCAAAAATGTTCATCTCCAGCCACTGCGATCTCAGGGTGGAATCGGAGCCTTTCGCGTCCGTATCGTCGACAGGAATCGAGAATCGTGGGGCTGAAGAACAGAGTGTGGCGGCGGCACCTGTCTCGGCCTGTGGTGGCGGATGGCGAGACGGCGCCGCGGGCTCACGGCAGACGAACAAGCGGAGAGGCGTCGACAGCCGAAACGCGTGTACCGACAGCCAAAGCTTGACGATGCAAAAATGGATAACGAGGCTTGAGACCCGGAGTCCGAGGAATAAGGCCGATGTCTTGAGTTGCTCACACCGGAGGAACGAGCGGAGTGGAGTCTACAGCAGCAAACTCTATTATAACTTCACTGGTAATCCGTCCCCGTATGAATATTGCGTCCTCACGAATTTTGTGAATTCTCGGGGGTTTTAGGTGGGGGAGAAAGAGTCAGTAATTGATATTTAAGAGAGAGGATCGTAGCATGAAACTGGTGGCGCTACCTGTTGTGTAATGCTGGTCTAGGCCTTGGAAGTTCTCGCGCCTGAGCTGCCTGGCACGAAGAGTGCTGCCTGGAAGCGGCGAGCGTGTGCGACAACGCGGACGAATAAAATCTGGAAAAAAAAATTCAAGAACCGATATTTTGAAACTTTCCGTGCACATTGCTGCCTTACTGTTCGATGGTGCTCTTAACTGACCCGTCCAGGTTCATCATCATCACGAAGCTTATGTTACAAGCAACGCCGTCCTTGATCTTACGGCCTTTGGGTCTATACAAACGCATTTGTGGGAATCCTTTTGGCATAATGATGGCGTCGAATAAATTTCAGCGAACTCTTTCACATTTTATCTTTACCCATTCTAGCGGTCTCAAAAGAATGGCAAGGTACGCTTCCGTACGCCTTACGTGTTACTGATGAACAAGAAAACAATAAGCGAAATCGCTACGTGCTTATTTCATCGGTGAAACTTGCAATATCAAGCGCGGCTATTCTTTTATCGCCCGTGATTCATCGTTCATCCTCGTTTCATTTCTGAAGACCGGTATCGTCTGCTATGACTGGCTGACTGCACCAGAAGTAGGACACGTAGATAGCCTTGCCAGAAAGCGTAGCCAGTACCGAACGCGAAAGGCTGTTCCTGAAGAGATATGGTAGCGACATGGAAGTAGAAATTGCGATACACATGCTCGTAGCAAAAAGCTACAGAGAGGAAAATCTTGCAAGCTGAAATTCCTATGAATTTTCTTGTAGTATTGCGCTAGAAACTGGTGAATGGCAATGTTGCCTTCCTTGACCCTTCCTCCACCTAGCGGAATTCTGCGCAACTCATTTGCCTCCGAGTGATGCCGTTTTCGTGCGTCAGCGCTTCAGTATACTTAAAGAAGTGTACGACCGGGCTGCATGGCACGTATGCTGGTTTAAAGTAGTTCATTAAGCACTTTACAGCGTTGTCGTCTATAGCTAGGATCTCGGAGAATTTTCGTGTCCGTCTACAAAAAAACGCACCGAGACGCGACCGTAGGTCATCCTACACCGGCGAGTCACCAGCGCGCATGTAACGGGCTTCTGCATGACAATGAGTGGTGGCGTAACGCCGCTCCGCGTTGCGCGGACGCTGGCGCGCCTACACTAGAGCCGTATATTCCCTTTCGAAAACAATGGCCTCTGAAAGTGCGCACCGGCAGGAAACCTGCCAGCGCGCAATCTCGGAGGCCACGCTTCAACTGCGTCGTGACCGAATCGTTATCCATTGGCGCTAGTAAGCGTCATGTCGCATTACTTCGCTTGACTATACGGCTCTGGCCTACACCATTGGCAAAAGCGCACCTTCGGTGCAGTTTTTCGAGAGCCATGGTAAAAAAAAATAAAACGGCGCTTTTGCAAACACAAGACGAAGGAAAGAAGAGACGCACACGTTCCTTCGTCTTGTGTTTTAAAAAGCGCTCTTTTATATTTTTACCATGGAATCTCGCCAACTCGCCCAAATTGCGTGTCTTCTTCACTTTCGAGAGCGTTGCATCGCTGTGCCACGTGCAGTTAGGACTGCCGAAGGGCAGCGCGCGTACGTCGGGAGGTGACTAGAATAAAGACGGCAATGTGCGCAACGACGGCTTGCGCAGGTTGGTCAGGATGCAATGTTTCGTTCCTAGGTTTCTTCAACGATCGTAGTCAACCGGCTCCCACACGCGGATCGTGCATTGATTTCCCAAAACTATGTAAAAAATTAGCGCAGCTTGCACTAAGTCGCGCAAGGATGGGTCACACCAGAGTTGGTGGGCTCCTAGCTGGTCCTGGCTTGGTTTTCACCTTCTCACCTCTCTCTTTCTCTTCTCTTGCTATATTATACTATACATGAATATGCTGGCTCTCTTTTTCTTTCTGTATTTTTTGTGTGCTTCTTCCCCCCCCCCCCTCTATTTCTTTCTTTGTCGTTCTATTTTTATCTCTTTCTTCCTTCTCTTCCCCCTATTTCTCTCTTTCTTGCTCTCTCTCTTTCTCTCTGTTGTCTTACTGTAGCCTTCTATCTTTTTCTCTCTTCTGCTCCTTTCTCTCTGTTTGTATCTTTCGTTCTCTCTGTATTCGTTATCCCCTCCTTCTTTCCCTCCTTCTTAGCCTCGCATCTCTTTTCCTCAGCCTCATTTCCATTTCCCAGCTTTTTGTTATACCATGCTATGCATGGCTATGCTATGCTCTGCTAGCGTTCCTGGATTCTCGAGTACATCAATACGGCTGCGCAAGAAAACCACAATAACAACAACAAAAACAACAAAACAAAACACGGACGACGGAGAAGAAGACACACCCAGCGCAATGCCGAGTGTTTTGGACGCTCGCATTCTGATCGTGGGCACGCGGGTTCGAATTTCTCCTCGCCAAGAAATTGTTTCGTCACGAATTTCTCTTTCTAACTCTTTCTCTCTCTCTCTCTCTGTACTAATTCTCTCGCCCATCAGGGTTATTGCGTCCCACGCAGGACAAATCGACGCACGTGTTCTGGGAGTGAAGAAGAAGAGGATGAAGAGAGCACGTGCCGGTTCATGATGATGATAATTTTCTTTGCATGACGCACGGCCAAACTCGAGCATAACAGCTCTGCTGTAAGACATTTCCCGAAGTAGAACACAAAACATCAGTGCGTACCACAGTGACAATAAAGCTGTTGTAGCAGTCACCTAAATGCAATAAAATAAAATAAACGTTTTGTAAAGTGCATTCGAACACGTGAGTTTGTATCGTATGTAACTTCGAAGAGCAAAGGCGTGATGTGTGCATACCATGGGATCCGTGTTTGTGAAGGTTGTCCTACGTTAGGCATGGTATATGTACAGTTTGGCTGAGCAACTACCTTCACAGGTTGACCCGCCGTAGTGGTTTAGCCGATAGGGTGTCGCGCTCGAGGGTGCGGGTTCGAATCCCGGCCACAGCGGCCGCGTTTTGATGGCGTCGAAATAGTGCATCCGTGTACTTAGATTTAAGCGCACGTTAAGGTAACCCAGGCGGTCGAAAATAACCCTGTGTCCCACACTACGGTTTTCTTCATAACCACATCTCGTTGTTTTGGCACATTTTCTCCTTCGATGCCGCGTGACACGATCGTCCGGGCTCGCTGGTGACGCCGACCACCACAAAAGGTATGACACTCGACCAAGCTTCCTCCAAGTTCTGTCGTCCCCGATAACAAGCCTTGTTTATTTAAGGACTCTTTCTGGCTGATTCTTCGGGACAAATGTTTCGTGGTGGCGTTACTGCTTCTTGCCTTTACGTAGCTCTTTCGTCGATGAGAGTTCCACGAATCTTAATCGCGTTCATCGTTTCTCAGTGCACATCCGTGGAATAGAGGAACACGCGTCAAACATACCGTCACCGCCATAGAGTATGTATGCCTCGGCCACTCTGTGCTTCCAACGATGACGTAGGCGAACTTTTACGCTGCAGAATTTTCGCGCGTGGTGCAGCTGCTGCTGGCTTCATTTATATTACCAGCTTGAATTCATTTTGCCATCGGAGCAGCACTTCCCTGAAGGAAAAACACTTACGATTTGTTCATGAAGCATGCCATTTAACCTTTTAACTTTTACGCCAGCCATGAGTATGCGTGTACAGGCTGTATCACACTTGGGGGACGTATTGGAGCGCAATGGAACGCGTTCCGAGTTCTCTCTTAAGTGTGAAACATCCTGTACAGTACGGTAAACTGCTAAACAGAACATTTGAATGTGCGCATTTCATATCGCTGGCCCCCTAACTGCAGCTGGATACGGAGACATTGGTCGTGCACTGGACGAGCCTGTCGAAATGAGCCACCTGTAGGCCTGTGCAAGCCGATGGTTCACGCAAGTCTATGCCTCTAAGATTTTGCAAGAGAGCGAAATGCTGCTTGGCACATAGCCGCTTTCTGTGGCGCACAGCCGCTTTCCGCTGATCACGCGAAACGGCGGATCGAAAAGCTTATAAACACATCCGCTGTTAAAAAAGACTTTCTGGCCAGGCATATGAGATTTAATTGCAGGGTGTGTGATCGGCTAGGAATTGAAATTCTGTGTCAACTACTCGCGTGCTAAACAGCTTTGCTGATGAGAACCAACAGACAATGAAGCCAAGAAGAGTATAGGGGACGTTGTTTTGTAGGAATTACGATATAAATGTGAAGAAATTAAAGTGGACGAAAAGACAACTCGCCTCTGGTAGGGACCGAGCCTTCAACTTTCGAACAATACGTCCCCTTCTTTTGTTCAAACAACTTCGCTGGTCATCCACCTTCAAAGAGTGGAATGGCTCCTCTTATTTTGATTTTTTCCTGAGGCCCTTTGTAGAATACGAACGTGATAATTGCTTAGAACAACGAGAGAAAAATTGCAGTAAATAAGCTTCTGGGCAGCCAACTCGGCGCCAGTCTCGTATCTGCTTTTTCTGTGTGCGCCACATGGCAAGAATCAAGGGTGCAGTTAGAGTTTGCCGCTTTGTACAAAAAAATATTTATTATCGTTGAGGTAAGGGAACTGGCGAAACAAGAGACTAAGTCTCTGGCACGCGTAAACATTTGTGGAGCGTACATTTTTTCACTATCGCACGAAGACCACTGTGAAATCTTCAAATATAACGTGGTTTCGTTGTGAAGAAAGCAAAAAAGAAAAGCGAGTAAACGGGTAGCGAGGTAGCCTTGTGAAGTATTGCAGTTAAGCAGTTCACGATGAAGCTTGTTTCCTCTTAGCCAAGGCCGACGCTTCTTCCCACTCTGCAACGTCCATAGAAACATGGCAGAGGCTGTACATGACCACCAAAATGGGAACCATCGGGAAAGGAAAGCCTGGAAATATAGAAAGAAACAATTGTGTAAATACAGTGAAAGCCGGTACAACTTTTTGAACGAAAAGATATTCGCACGATGCTACAGATTGCTTTAATCTCGCCCCGCCGCGGTGGTCTAGTGGTTATGACGCTCTGCTGCTGACCCGAAGGTCGCGGGATTGAATCCCGGCCGCGGCGGCTGCATTTTCGATGGAGGCGAAAATGTTTGAGACCCATGTACTTAGATTTAGGTGAGAGTTAAAGAACCCCAAGCGGTAGAAAATCCTGGAGTCCTCCACTACGGCGTCTCTCCTAATCATATCGTGGTTTTGGGACGTTAAACCACAGATATCATTATTATTATTAATATTATTATTATTATTATTATTATTATTATTATTATATTATTATTATTATTATTATTATTATTATTATTGCTTTATTCTCAACTACGGTACATCGTGGTGTTCTGCAGTACAGCATAAATGTCAACTACGGCTCATCATGGTACACTGCAACTGGCAGTGTGTAGTACACCATACTGCAGTGCATCATGCTGTACTGCAATTGACATTTATGTCAGCTACAGTAATAGCAACTAGAAATGTCAATTACAGTGCAGCATTGTGTACTGTAGTTGACATTTATGCAGTATGCAGCATCGTGCGAATATCTTTGAAGCAAGAGACGTGCCAAACTGATAGGGTCCTAATGGTCTGAAACGTGCTTTCATTCTTGAGTGTGCCCAATATGCGAGAGCCAAATTTGTTGCGATATTACTCTAGCGCAATAAGATAGGAACGTGCTAATACCCGAAGCGTAGGATTGAAAGCTTTCTGTGGGGCTAAGCGGGAGATTCTGTGCAAACCGATGCAGCTGCGTGTTGGGGGGTTCGCATGCAAAATACGACACTGATGGGATCAAACTTGAAGTTTGTTTGCGTGAGGTTTATGCCTGCAGTTCAGTATATGCCTACAATATAATCACCGGCTAATTGGAGATGTTGAGAGGGGGGGGGGACACGACTCCCCTCCTCCTCCCCAAGGTAGAGCGGTACGGGAACGGAGTGGGGACGAGGTACCTTTGTTCCTTCTTAAGTGACGCCTCTGGTTCATACCCGTTCGATGTCATATAATGATTTGTATTCAAAGTCGGACTTCTGTGCGAGAAATTGTCACGAATGAGGTATAAACACTGCTTGAAACACGGCACCAGGAATATGACATTCTCGCAGCAATATATAGCCGGCAATTTCGAGGAACCCATCAGACACAAGGCATACCTTTTTGTAACATACTCGCATATGTCTTGATGCAATGTCTCGAAGTCTTAAGAAACGCAGAAAAAAATGACTTGAGCTGTAGACGGCGAGCAGCAGAGACTAAAAAATTCATCTATATTTTCTCGCTCTTGCTAGGGCAATCGCATTTGGAAATTTACACGTGGTGATAATTAGTTATATTCGCACTAGTCCAGTTCAAGTTGTAACCAGTGCTCGACTTTAGTCTGTGGAACGACGCGTCTTCGCAAGGGTACGTCATGACTGGTAGCTGAGCGCGTGTAGAAAAAAAAAAAAGAACGGCAGGAGAAAAGGGCATGAACCCTCGCGGCTCAAAGAACAAAAACCAACCCAGAATATCTCCAGCAGGAAGTGGTGTCCAACGTTACCGACACAATCATGTTGTTGTTACACTCAGCACAGCAAAACGCTATGCTGTATCTGTATATATATCTATAGAAGCACAGCGCAAGCTGCGAATCGCACAAAGAACACGGCATACGCTGACGTCCCGCGAATCTTCCTTATACGGTGGTGACGTCCCTGTTGGTGGTGAGGTGGCCCTCTGTCATACCTGGGATGTGCTGATAGAGTCAACACACATGCATATAACTTACAGTAGGATGCAACTTTAAAGGTCTGCGGCATTTTCTCTGTTAAAACGGATGCTTTCGCGAGTAGGTTCATACTTAGAAAAGATAAAGCAGCCTGTACCAATGATTTCGCGCTCTAGATGGACGTCATGAGCCGGGCACGGCCAGTGACGCCGCCTTCCGGCTCATGATCGGGACTATTTCTTTGGTCGTGGAGGCAATCGGCTGTCGCGCTTCGGTTGTCTAGGCGGGGCCTCCCCTGACTTACTAACAAGTAGCATGCGTGCCCCCTTACCGGCAGAATATTACACGACATTCTACACTGAGCTGGTGGAAGAATAGCCCACGTAAAGGCCGCAGCTATCTTGACTCGACTTTCTCCGTCGCCATATGGTGCGCTTTCCTTCACAGGCGCAGTGCACCACTTGATTGCCAATATTATATAATGGTGAGACACTAGTTGACTGATTGATTAGGTTTCTCAGACGGCTGTGAGAGGCAACCACATGGAGGTCTTAAGATGAGTTTCAGAAGTAGCGAATGTTTTTGTGTCACTTTTACCTAAGCTAACTGGACGAACGTCTTATGAGTTCGGTTGCCAAAGCAGCGAGAGTGCCAGATTACCAGAGCTGCCACCGTGGCAGGTTGCCAGGGTTGGCAGAGTTCAGCTGTCAAAGTTCAGAAGTCTAACCCGCGGGCTGGTTTCATCAGCGGAAAACCACAGATACTACTCGAGCCAAGCGGTAGGTTACGCCACGTGGATAGGGGGGCGGGCAGTGATTCGGAGATTGTAAGAGGCATACCGGTTAGGATCCTTCTGCAAATGTTGACGCAGACATCCACTTTTGCCAAGTGAAAGAGGCACGCACAAGTTGTGAGCAAGAAATGCGGAGATCCCAGCAGAGCCTTTGCCGTTCGCATCCTCTCAGGTGACGACAGGTAGCGTTTCTGTGAAATGAGAGAAGATATGAGACTGATGTAAGTGTTGTGAGGTTCCTATCAAATAATGCCGCATTTATTCGCGCCGCTGGGCATGAAAGCATTTATGTGGACAGTCTATTGAAGCCTTGCAGATGTCCGTCTGAACGGCAGTTTCAAGGTGTTAAACTGCGCTGTGACCACTAAGACCTTCGCTAAGTCTCCTGGAGCAGGTATGTCTGTCTTCATTAGCAGGGGCGCCCACTGCGGAGATTAGTTTAGGTGAGCAGGAAACAAGGGGTCAGAATGTTTTTGAGAACGCCTGGGTGTTGCGTGCTTATTTACGATGAAAGGCGATATATACCGACTCCCAAAATTTGCGCCACCTTGCGAGTTTCCTCAGAACGTGAGCATTTCAAGCATACGTGATACGCTCCCTTGATCCAACCTTAAGCCATAGACTTCCATCAAGACTCCGCCGGAGTGATGTTACCGTTCTGTGTAGACTGTGGTTGGGCGTCGCGCTTACCCACGCGTATGCGTTCCGCATACGTGTGGCCGACACCGCCCCCTGTGAACACTGCGTCGAGGAAGGGAAGAATCAACATGTTCTGTGCGACTGCCCGGAATATAGCACACAGGGACAGTCTCTTTGTAATGCTCTTAACAAGTTAGATGACTAGCATCTGTCAGAGGAAAGAATACTGCGTCATCATCCGGACTTAACGCCGCAGAAGAAGGCCCTACAAGCGCTACTAGGCTTCCTGCGATCTACTAGCCTGTCTAAACGACACCAATTTTAACGCTCTCGTGTGTGTGTGGATGTTTACGATTGTTTTTAGGGGCGAAGCTCCTTAAGGCGGCACCCGTTCGTCCCTCGTAGTCGTAGTCGTAGTGCGTAACCAGTCTTACGCTTTGACCTCCAAGGTAGTGCCGGTGGGAGATTTTTCCTGCGCGTTGTTGAACAATAAAAAATTCGCAGCGGTAGCTAAAAGCCGACTTCTTCTGTCTCTCATTCCCATTAGCAGCCATTCTTACCTCCAAGGTAGTGCCTGGTGAGATTTCTCTTGTGCGTGATTAAACAATAAAAATTTTGTTCAAACGCCGTTGATTGATGAAATAAACCAACGAAAGACGCCAGATGTTTGTAAAAGCAAAACGGAAGAACGCCAGATGTTTCTAAAGAAAAACGAAAAGACGCCAGATGTTTTCTAAAGCAATGGTTTTCTAAACAATGAAAATTCACAGCGTACATGTAAAATTAAAGTGAGCTGCAAGTCGTCATAACTCATCGAACCTTTAGTATAAACGCGCCCGATCTCACGTCGGTGATGATGTACTGGGCAGAATTCACGGAAGATTCACGGTTTACCGATGAACCTCCTCAGCTTCGCCCACTCATCATCATTCACTCCGTGGATATGCTGTGATTTTTTTATTGTTATTTTTTAATCTTTCTCTCTGCTTTTTTTCTAATCTTCTATTGCCCAACACCTGATCAGGATAGCATACCGAATATTGGCGCCTGGTTAACCTACTTGCTCTCTTCCTTTCTCTTTCTCACCTTCTCTTTTTCAGGGATATGCTGGAACAACAACATTGCCCAGATAGTGCGCCCTTCGACATTTTTTTAAAAAGCGAAGTTGTTTATCATGTCGTTCCTTGTGGGTCGATCGCAGAAAACTATCATTACCTTGACGGGTATGTGCCACTGCGCGGCTGCCTGAGAACAAGTACAGAGAGGGAGAGAGAGAGAAAGAAAAAAAGAAGCGCACCCTTGACCAGAAGGCGAGCGTCCTAACCACTCGGCTATCCAGGCACGCTAGCGGATCATAGCATAGCCTTGTATAGTATAGTGTAGGAAGGGAGGGGGGAGATGTGAGGGTGAGGAGGAGAGAAAGGATGAGGGGAGAGAGTAAAGCGTAGCACATAAAGAATGAGAAAGAGAGAAATAAAGAGAAAGAAATGCAGAGAGAAAAAGAATAAGAGACAGAGAGAACATGAACGAAAGAGAGATAAAGCAGAGAGAGAGAAAAAAAAGATAATAAGAAAGAAAGCATCGCGTCGTCTAGCGACCAGATACCGCACCACCTGATCAAGCGGCGCATGTGCTGTAGCTAAGCCACGCCCACCGACGGAGACATCGCGAGCAACCTACGCTCTATAGTGCATAGCCTGCTGCGTACTCCCGAGGAGGAAGCCGCGGATCTCGAAGCTAGACGTGTAGATCAACGGGAAGCACGAGCGGCGACGGGCCCGTGCTTCGCTGTGCCAAGCTTTACCCGACTTAGTGCAAACTGCCCGTATTATTTTTATTTTCCGAAATGTAACGTGACTCACTGGGTGAGATAGTGAAGGGGACCATGACTACACTTTTTAATCAAGGACATCGCTGTGGAACATTTAATACAAAACGCCTTCTAAGAGTGCGTGAAGCACTGGAAACGGTAAGAGGTGAAGCACTGCTGCGCGTTGTTTTCAGTAAGGAGTACATTGTATTTGTCAACATTATACGTCGCGAAATTCGCGAAACGAAATTTGAAACTGCGTATTACACAAATTTTTTCGATGACTTCCGTATGTATAGACCACGCGCAACTAACTGCCGACTGTCCCTAGCACGGCTTATCCACTGTCGTCTGACGTGCCAAGTTCGTGTCTCACCTGACGCAATAAAATGCATTGCATCTGTCACGAAAGATAATATGTGCACCTTTCGGTAACTCCAGCGTAACCAAGTCTGCGCGTGGGTATGGGCAGTGCGTTCAAAGCACAACTACCACAACTGCAGCAGGAATAACATTCTGTCGTGAGCGTAGAGTTCCTTACAATTAGGAAAACTGGCGCTGCGACGCTGCTGTATGCATCGGAATGCTGGGATGGGTCGGATCCGGATTGGCATCGCTCACGAAACGCATGGACACATCAGAGGCGCATCTAGTTAGAAGTTTTCCTTGTGTCACAACGGTTAAATTTGTAATGAAGCAGCGCCTGATGAGCTGTCTCTTTTCTTGGCATACTACAAAAAACAAGTTGTGTTTGACTTTGAGAACTTCTGCTTTGACGTACGGCTTTACGAAGCGTAAAAAATGGGGGCCGGCCGCTAAAGTTTCAAGACAGCCGACAAGGTCCTCATTCACTATGCGACAGTTTGTCGTCTGTTTCTTCCTTTCACCGTTTGCTTCTGCGGCGCAGGTTAGTGATTTTTTTATTGTGAAGAGTTATAAAGTTGAACGAGATCATATTATGAAAGTTTTGTTTGATGTAAGCATTGTTTGCTCAGGAGAATCTACGTTTTAGGCCGAACCTCGTTTAATTTCAGCCAGCACAATCGTCGCACACACATGCACCGTCATTCCCATGACGGCGCAGAGCTTCCTGCGAAACTCGCATAGACGGTGCGCCAGATTTCCCTCTAGTTGCTATTGTGAGAAACTCTACGGCTTTTGAAAAAAAAAGATACGATGGTTGAATGGTGAGCAACATGTCTGTATTACAGCGATGCGGTATATAGCATAGTCGAAAGCAAAATTCGTCCGTTTTACGTACGCAAAAACTTCTACCGTGAGTGTGCCAAAGAAATTGGGCAAGCTCCACTATTTATCACTGGTACACAAAAACAAGGAAGAGAACACACAGGCGTCGAACACCAATTAATATTTCTGGACAGACGTAACCAATTATTCAGAAGCAGGCCCGTAGCCAGGAATTTTTTTCGAGGGGGGGTGTGGAACTTGCTGAAAACCTTGACTATTTGAAAAAAAACGCCTATTTTCATGATTTATTTTCGATAAAACACCATGTGTCATGAAAATTTCTGGGGGAGGGGGCTGGCGCCCCCCCCCCCCCCTGGCTACGGGCCTGTTCAGAAGGACCTTAATGAACCGTTAGGATTAAGCCAGTATTAAACACCGGGGCCGCACGTTTCGCTGGCTAACCATCTGAATAGAGTGCTTTGGCGGTTTTGTTGGTATTTTCGCCAGCGCATCGCCGCACATTTGGCGCAACTCAGGAATAGCGAGAAGATCCTAGCAACTACTTTTCGAAAAGCTTCACGAACACCGACTTTATGATGTTGCCACGCCTAGTAGAAAGTGCCATACCTCGAAGTTCTTGACGGGTGTCCACTTTCTGATCTGGATGGTGATTACTTCGAGGGTGATGCCAAGCACACTGAGTGCGCACCATACGGCCTCGTGCTTACGCAGGCTGTGCCATGTGCAGGTGAAGGTGAAGGCCACCACAGCGCCTAAAATCAGCCGGAAGGCGGTGCGAGTTTCACTCATCACGGGCTCGTAGATGTACCTGTAGGTACGAAACAAAACAGTTATGTTGCGTGACTCTGCGAGGCGAGAACCATGATCTGATTATGAGGCAAGCTTTAGTGAGGGACGCCGGATGAATTTTACCAGCTGGGATTTCTTAAAGGGTCCGTGAAACGTTTTCCGAGGTAAACACTCAATGGCTTCGTTAAAGGAGTTTATTGCCTCAGGAATTGTCTGCCGCAAAATTTTTTAGACTCCTTCAAGTACGAGCGGAGTTAGAGCGATTTGTCGCACGCTTTAAGCGCTTTCTCTCTCCTTTCATACTAGCGAGCTCGCTGAAAGCTACGCAGGGGCGGGGAGGGGGATGAGGAGGGGCCAACAAAAACCTACGCCCGTTCGTGAGCACGCGTCGCGATCTTGAGCACTTTCGTTTTAACGCGATAGCGTTAAAGAGCTCCTATCGCAGAAATTCCGCCGTCGGCGTCGGCGCCTGCACCGTTGGGTGTGAGCGAAAAATCATCTTGTCCGTGACCGAAAAATCGAAAAAGCTGCAAATAAATAAATGATAAAAATGTTAAAAAAATGATAAAAATGAGTGAGCATCGAACCCAGGCCGTCTGCGTGGCAAGCAGGTGTTCTACCACACAGCCACGCCTTTTTTTTTTTTCTTTATTGCCTTGCATACCAAGACTATTTACATACTCACAAAAAAAGGGGTAGAGCTATACAATTACAAAGTGAAAATATGAACCGTCAGCACTGAGCTGACTACAATCAAAACTTTGGCATGCGCAACAATAGTTCCACTCGTGAAATCCACTCTGGTGCGTCATCCTGCCCTTTCAGCACTTCAAGAAAACGGCACACTGATTTCTGTACGGGAATATTTCCACACAGCCACGCCTTTGCTTGGATCTGCACTGAAAGTAACTTTGATGCTTCCCAAAAATATGCGTCCTGTGTACGGGTGTCACAGTACGAGATGTAATATGGCAGTAATATTGCGTGGTACAAGCGTACATTGCCATCGGGCGTCACACCACGTCAATATCATAACGACTTGGTGGTTTAAAGACAGCCACCCATTACAAAAGGCACACACATTACTGCGCGTATTCCCTTAAGACCACGTAGTGGGTGCATCGCAGCTTCGAAAAAGGTTCTCGCGCATAATTGCTCCTGGTTTAAAGCATGCTACCCATTACATAAGGCACACACCTTATTGCGCGCATTCTGTTAAACACTCGTAGTGTTCGAAGTGCGCACTAGGGGCAGGATATCGCTATCGCGTTCAACTCTTAAAGGCGAATCTTAAGCCTCCCCCAATTTTTTTTTTGCTCGAGCGCGTGGCTTACAATCGGGTAGAGTGACCTAGAATAGGGGGAGTGTCCAAAGCGCCGCGCGAATACATGGGAGGAGCGAGGGCCTTTTGCGGTGAACTTCCGCGCCGCGGCGCTGCCGTGCCGGACCCGTGGGCTTTCTCCGCGACGGAAGCCGCGTCAAAGCGGCGAGCGTCTGCTACGCGCGTGATATTTTGGCCGCTAGTAGCTAAAATTGCAGAAATTTGGGCAATATTTAATACTACATCACTGCAACATAATACTGCAGCGACTCATCACACAGAGCACGCGTTTGTGTGTTGTGAAACGGGGATTTTGTATATATCCTTTCAGCTGGCTTGTCACCGCATTGGTCCACACTTCCGCGGCTGTTTGAGGAACGCGTCCTGCGCGCAATTCATCGTGAGAAAAGGCGCTTAACTTACTTTCGTGTGGAATGACGAACGTAAACTTGCTGCAGGAAAGAATAAACTGGAGATAACCAGGAGAACGTAGCACATATGCACGTAGTAACTAGCTCATGCATGCTAACGCGTTTGCACTCTTCATATCCTATCTTTTATTTCGTGCATTGGATTGGTTTTACAAGGCTGCCTCCGGCGCTCTGCTGTTTCAAGCCATTTATTCATGCGAAGCCGAATGTGTCAGTCGGCGTGGCCGCGGTACCAAAAGTAAAAAACTACTCGCATAACTCGCGTCTCGTTTACTTGGTATACACGAAAATTGGCACAGAGGGGCAGAATGTACGTATGCCCAACACGACCGATAGGTCATGGCATGTATGCCATGCCATGCTATCGACATGCAACTTGACATGCTTGCCATTTGCGTAACGACTAACAATAATCATATGGTGTGTGGCGCGCAAACCCGCTTTCTGTATCCGGAAATATAATTCTGACGATGTGTGGTCTGACGATTTGTTTCCGTCAGGTTATAAAATACTTGGTGGTCACCAATATCGATGTCAACATTTTAAAGTTACCCATACATTTTGAAGAACTGACCGCATAGGTAAAATGTATCCGAAAAAATTACATGAAAAAGAAAGAACATGGTCTCTTATGCATTCGCCTGAGAAGACTCGAAAAAGAAAGCCTTTTTTTTTTTCGTCAGTCGATGCATTGATCCTCCCTCGCCCCTCTCCGAAAGCTTTCTTCTGTACATAACGTGCTTTCGGACTGCGGACAGGATCGAAAGCATTGCAAGCTTTCTGCACCTCACCTGCTTTTACATTGCCTCTGTGATCGGCCCCCGATCACGGAGGCAATGCAAAGCGACCGTGTCATGTAATGGCGTCATCATATGACGTCACGTTGAATGACGTCATAGTACCGTCACAAGTTCTGTCGACGTCATCGCGTGATGATATTGTGCATCACTCGTGTTGGCTACGCGGGACGCCGACGGTCAATTTTCGTGTTTGATGAGGCATCTAAGGCTCTACCTTAAAAAAAAAACAAGACAAATCAAAATAAATGAAACGATATCAGTGCATCATCGTGTATATGCCTCACTTCACGTTACGAGCGATCGCCCGAAAACAAACGTGATTCTCAGTTCAGAGCAGCTGATTGCACGCGTCTGCGGGACAAAAGAGGCTTGCTTTACCCGTCTGGTCATCTCTTTATATTTATTCAAGAGATGACCAGACTCACTATTTAAGTACTCCGGAGCTTCAGCACGAAATTGTGGTGGACATTGAGGTCGTCAGGAAAAAGCGGGAAATTGCGGTCGGGTGCCCTGTTGGCGCGCACTCAACTGCCGCGGAAACAATTGTATTTTATGTAACTACTCGTCCACATCTTTTTGTAAAGTCTCTGAACCGGGCGAACGCTAACCTCCGAGAACCGTGAAAACATCTGAAGTTGAGAACGAGTTGTTTGAAACTGTTTTCATTTCGTATAGTGAAGGCTTGAAGCAATGCACGCATCTCGCGCGAACGTTTCATACTGACGTCAGCGATCCAATGCAAAGTGCATTTTTTTGCATTTTTTCTGGCTAGATACATAAGGGATCTCTGCATTTTAACAATTTTCTAAAGTGATTGAGATATTACACTTCTATTTGTCGATTTCTTGCCGTATTTTCGTTCAGGCAGCTTGTACAGCAAGAATGGGGGAATTTGTAACTTTGTTGCGTGATATCTGGATATTTGTAAAGCAACTTCTATACTACGCCTTTTATGCAAAATCTTGTGGAATGAAGTTAGTTTACCTGGCATTGCTCTTGTTTCAAATGTTTGCGCACAGTGAACCTTGTTGTACGCTACCTCAGAAGCAAAAACATAAGCCAACAGCATTGAGGTCGTATGGCCGTCTCTACTCTTTTTTTTTCTTTTTTTTTTGTTTCCCTTGCGTCTTCCCGGTGTGCTCCGTCCATAATAAAGAGCTAGTGGAGGCTACTGAATTGTCGAATAAAGCGGTGTGCGTATGGCTAGCAAACCAGTGGCGACCATGAGTAAAAAGTTCGTAGTGTGAAGCGGTCACTGCGCGCAAGTACTTCAGCTGACTGCGCGTGCAATTTACTTTTTTTTATTACTCTTAATTCGAGCATGCGTGATGCTATTGCCCGATTACTCGTGCGAATAAGGATTTTGTTTTCGTTCTTTGCGTGTGCGTGTCCGTTTTGCGCGTTTTTACACACGCACCAACGTTCTCGAACTCTGTGACTGGAACTAGGCCACGCTGATGCCGCTTGACACATGATTTTTTGCATTCTGTTGTTGCCCCAGCACTAACACAACGCTAAAAGATGGATAAACTCCATTCCGCACCGCATTATAAAAGTTAAGTAGACTTCAAGTGCCCTGTGTGGAAACGCGGCGCAGAAAACTACAGCGCGTAGCAGACGCCCCTCGCTTCCCGCGCGCTTCCCGAGAGCGGAAAGCCCACGGGTCCGGCGCAGCAGCGGCGCGGCGCGGGAGTTCACGGCAAAAGGCCCACGCGGGAGCCGGCGCTTTGGACACTCCCCCTATTCTAGGTCACTCTAAATCGGGGTGATCGCGAGCGAGCGTGTGGGCACGTGGCGGCATCGCGCGGCGGCCGCGGAAACTATGCAGCACTCGTTACTCAAATCAGCCAATGGCCCTGGACTTTGGGTTAATGGCGCGGTCATTTGAGTGTATGTCATCATTTTTCCAGAGAACAGCGATCAGTTTCTAGCTGACTATGAGAATTAATTGTAAAAATCCAGGCCGTGAACTGCGCTAGAACGTTTGGCTCGCATGTTCTCAGGAGCCTCGACTATCGATCGACAGCGTTTTCTGACCGTGCTGAAAAAGCGTTGCAGGGTCCCTTTAACACATGCGCTCTACCTGAGTGCTCTAGCTTTTGTGTATTATTCACCTAGCTACGGTGGCAAGTTACCTGTTTGTAAGGACCGTATAGTAATGGTACATTCGACTGGCCATTTTCCAGCTTCTTTCATAGCACCACGCCCCGAATCAGAGCGCTGTGAGGCGCTCCGATTTAGGGTACTTTGACCACGGAGAGCGACCGAATTCTGGTCACGTGACTGTCGCGCCTAATCTATTTGCAAGAGAAGGCGCGGTAAGGTGTTTCCTCTTCCGGCCTCCCATTACTCTGGCGAGTGGCCGTACGTTCGGCTCGGACACGCGTCATCTGGCTCGGATCAAGAGCGGGCTCGGCACTGTTGCTGTCCGAGTCAGAGTGGGGTGGCCCTCAGCCGAATGTACCATAAGAAGCAGAATGAGAGAGGCAATGCACCGTGCCTTTTCAAAACCGTGTGCACTTACAGCCAGTCGAATGCCCACCTCACTTCGTTTCGCATCGCATCCACCCACATCTCAATGCTTTTTCACATATATATGGTTCATACAGAAGAAAACGGCTCCAGAGAACACTAGAGAGATGAAAAGGGAGAGAGAGATAATGGCAGGATTGCAATCGCCTCCGTGTACCTTATCTTATCTCTTATGTTTTCTGGCGCTGCTTGCTCCTGTAATAAAGCAGCTATCTCAACAATACTTTCAGTCCCTTATAATTAGGGCTGCGTCTTTTCGGACTTTATTTCCCTTGAAGTTCGGAGTGTGTTTTTCAGAGTTTATTTTTTGGGAGAAAATTCAGCGTTTAGGAGTTTATTTCACGTGTGGGATGCCGTATCGATGGAAGGACGCATCCCAACATAAAACATAACAACTGTTTATTAGCGAAGTAGCAGCAGCGGGGCGAGCATACCGACGCTGCGCTCAGTAGGGTAGCGAAGCAGTGATCTCTTCCGAGCTTGGCAGCTTGGTTTTATAGCCACCGTCGGTGACGTAAGCTTCCGGTGACGCTGTCCCTTATCTGAGGCGTGGTGTAGCATGCAGCCGTGTCACGCCGGCCTAGATAGTGACGAGGCGGAGGCTGCGCCGGTTTGTGCGCACTGTGTCGCCACATCACCCCCCCGCGGAGTGCAGAGCCCTCAGGGATCTGTAGAAATCTGGGAGGCGTACCAGACGTCCAGAGCGTGTCGTGACCGGAGCGGGCTGCGACGTCGGCGGCTGTGGATAGATGCCTGTGGTTGGAGTGGCGCTGTCCGGCTCGTTCGAAGCGATGTATGCGGGCTTGAGCCGGCCAATGGAGACGCGGACGTCGTTTCTGTTCAGGCGCAGAGTGAAGCTATTGTTGTCGCGATGGACGACCAGGTAGGGTCCGCTGTAGGGTGGCTGGAAAGGCCTGCGGACGGTGTCGTCGCGGAGGAAAGCGTGCGTGCACGTAGCTAACTCCTTGAACACGAAACGTGTAGGCTTGCAGTGGTGGGCTGCAGGTGACGGGCGTAAGGCGGCGATGGTGCGTCGGAGCCGGGCGACGAAGTCGGTGGGGTCTGACGTCGTAGTGCTCGATGGCAGTGCGGCGAGGAATTCACCTGGGAGACGGAGTGGTTCCCCGTAGACGAGCTCTGCTGGTGTAGCGTGGATGTCCGGCTTGAAGGTGGCGCGAAGACCGAGGATGACGGCTGGGATGGCCTCGAGCCAGGTTGAGTCTGGGTGGCACATAATGGCTGCTTTGAACTGTCGGTGAAAACGCTCAATCATTCCGTTGGCACAGGGGTGGTAACTCGTGGTGCTCAAGCGTTCGAAACCGATGGTCAGCCCGAGGAGCCTGAAAAGGTGCGACTCGAACTTTCATCCTTGGTCGGTGGTTACGCGGCGGGGGGCGCCGAAACGAGCAATCCAGCCGGTGAAGAAGGCCGAGGCGACGTCTTCCGCGGTGATTCCTTCGAGGGGCCATGCCTCGGGCCATCGAGTGTACCGATCGATGGCGGTGAGGCAGTAGCGATAGGGTCCAGCAGGGGGAAAGGGTCCTATGATGTCGAGGTGGACGTGCTCAAACCGACCGGAGAGCTGAGTGAATGTTCCGAGTGGTGACGTGGCGTGCCTGGTGACTTTAGCGCGTTGGCATTGAATGCAGGAGCGCGCCCAGGTGCGACAATCCCGCTGCATGGAGGGCCAGACATAGCGGTCAGCGACGAGGCGTGTAGACGCGCGTATGCCGGGATGGCTGAGGTTGTGGAGCTGGTTGAAAAGCCCACGGCGATGGGACAGGGGCACATAGGGCCTGCTTCGTCCAGTCGACATGTCGCAACAGATTGTGGTTGTCGACCCTGGAATGGGGACTTGTTGCAACTGTAGTGAGGACCTGCCCTTGAGAAGTTCCTGCAGTTCGGCGTCCGTAGTATGAGCCTCGGCGAGGACGTCCGCTGTTATGTGCGCAGAACTGATGGCTGCTACACGTGAAAGCGCGTCGGCGACCACGTTGTCTTTGCCGCTTACATGTTGGATGTCGGTGGTGAACTGTGCAATGAACGAGAGTTGGTTCTGCTGTACAGGCGGGAGTTTGTCGCGACGTTGAGAGAAGGCGAAGGTAAGAGGCTTGTGGTCAGTATAGATGGTGCAGTTCTGTGCTTCGAGAATATGGTGAAAGTGTTGCACTGCTTCGTATGTCGCCAGAAGTTCTCTGTAATAGGCTGGCAAACTTGTCGGGGCGGTGGTCGTGGTTTCGTCAGCGGAACTGGCGGTTGAAGGGGTCGTTTTCTGAGCTGCGAGTTTCTTGGAGAAGAACGCCAAGGGATGCCAGGTGTTGTCCACGCGTTGCATAAGGGCGGCGCCGATGGCGAAGCTAGATGCGTCCGTGAAGAGTCCCAAGGGAGCGTCTGGCACGGGATGGGTGAGGAGCGTGGCGGTGCAGAGGGCTGCTTTGCAATCTTCGAAAGTTTTTGCTAACGTCGGTGTCCACGTGACGGGTTGGTTTCCTCGTAGGCAAGCCAAAGCATCATGGAGGGGAGCCTGGTAGTCGGCTGCGTGTGGCAAGAAACGCCTGTAGAAGTTCAGCATGCCGAGAAAACGGCGAAGGTCTTTAGCGGTGGCGGGTTGAGGGTAATTTTGCAAGACGAGATGCGTTGGGGCAAGGGCCGAGTTCCCTCAGATGAAACTTCGTGGCCGAGGAAGCGGACGACGGAAGCGCCTAGCGTGCTTTTTTGGATATTGACGAGTAGACCGTGGTCATCGAGGCGTTGGAACAGCAGACGAAGGTGCCTGTGGTGCTCTTCGGCGTCGCGGGAGAATACCAGTATGTCGTCAAGGTAAACGAAGCAGAAGTCGAGGCCGCGGACGACTTCGGCGATGAAGCGCTGAAAGGTTTGTCCAGCGTTCCTCAGGCCGAAGCTCATGAAGGGAAACTCGAACAAACCAAAGGGAGTGATGATTGCCGTTTTCGAGACGTCATCCGGATTGACGGGTATCTGTGTGTAGGCCTTCACCAAGTCTAGCACGGAGAACACGTGGCAGCCATGAATGCGATGGGCGAAGTCCTGTATGTGGTGGACGGCGTACCTGTCCGGGATGGTGCGCACATTGAG